>NW_022630997.1:27486040-27588641 GCF_010015895.1 Lontra canadensis
GGCAGTGCACTGAGCTGGGTATCAGCAGGGGTGCCTTGGGCAAGTGATTGAGCTGAGGACAGCAATCCCTTGATCCATTTGAGGCAGATAAGAGAAGGCTAAATCCCCTCAGGTTGTTGTGAGGATTAAATGAATGAATGTAGAGAAAGGCATTAGTTAAATTCCTGGCCTGTGGTGACTATTTCTTTTTTCAGTATTTCTAAGAAAATAGAGTATCTGTTTGCTTCTTCAGTCAGACGTATTGCGGATGACTTAAGACCAGGCAACGAATTTGAGGTGGAGCCCATTATCAAAACGGCTGCCCAGACCACAAAGCTGATTTACCTGAATCATAACAGCAGCAAATTCCTGTTATTGTAACGAATCATAGCATGTATGCACACAGAGGCAGGGGGCTGGGCCTTGCAGCCAGGGTAACGAAAAGCAGACACTTGTAATATCCTAATGATGTGTGTAGCAACCAAACCTGTAGCCTGGTTACACAAAACAGGCCATAATGAAATCCAGTTTTTTTTAATGGAATATTTTCCCTACATGATAAGGTATTGCATATGGTTCTTTCCCCCTTGCACAGCGGTTCCATCCAAAGCAAACATTTTAAAGATTTTAACTGAGGTTGGGAAACGAAAACTTGCCTCGGCATAAGAATGTCAAAGCCATCTGCTAGAAAATCACAGCTCTGCAATATAAAATACGAAGATCTGTGTTGCTCAAAATGATTTAATCATAAAATGTCATTTCCTGGAGCTGAACAGAAACGTGTCTACTTGGCCACTAGAGCCTTCTGGAGAAAGTCACTATGTATCTGCAGCGTGGTAATAGTAATTTTTGAATTTCAAAGGGAAAACAAAGGAGGGATTTTGGAAAACACACTTTGAAGGGATCATCATTTCAATTCTTTGCAGATGATTTTAAAAGTTTTTTGTTAAAACAACTTTGACAGAGACGGAGAAACATAGCCATCGGTTTGGAGGAAAAGAATCAAAATGTGCTGTTTGCATTTTATTTTGAACACATTTAATAAATAAGGACTTCTCTGTACCATGAGAGCAAAATTCCAAATCACCAATGGGATGGGGGGCAGTCAAGAGTCAGGCTGGGCAGCATATGAAGCCCTGTGTTCAAGTGATGAGGACCATATTTTGGAGAAAAGTTTCTCTGGAAGGCACATATATATTTATGTATATCTATCTACCTATCTATCTATATCTCATATTATATGTATATTTCCCCAATAGGACCTTTTTTTCAGAGTGATTATCTAGTTAGTTCTGGAAAATTGGTTCTGATACTGCTCCATTCTTTGAACATAAGTTTGATCTGATCTTATTTTAATATTAATTGGCAATTTTTCCTTAGCTTTTTTACATAAAATGGTGCTCAGTGAACACATGGGGTTTTTAATCATGACATATTCCTATTATTTGAAAAACAGTCTATGCCATATATGCCTATTCTTTAGTAGTTACGAACCTAAATGCAAACTTTTCTCTCTTTTAGGCACTCCTAAAATCAGTTGTGTGCATTAAGCAATAATGAACATCTATTTTTAAAATGGGCCTCTGATTTCAAAATTAAGAAAACTTCAACATTGTATTAGGTGTTTATTAACCTGAAGAGGTATAATCCGGGTAAGTGAATACAACCAAGAGTCCCATTCCAGTCCCTCCCTCCCCTTCCCTCCCCTCTCCTCCCCCCCACCCTCCCCTTCTTTCAGTGTGTACTTCTGCCCTTTGAAGCAGATTCTCCATAGAAGCCCAGTCACACACCCAGAACACTCAATTACATACACTTCACTTTCGTGCTTTTGGAAAAATGCCACACAATTTTGAGGATATTTTATATAAATTTTCCCTAATTATCAATTTCACAAAGCAGCATGTATTTTGACCTCATCACTCTTACTATAATCTGGCTGGTGCCTGGTTAAATAACTTATCTAGTAGACACGGATTGAGAATTACTTCTATATCGTAACTACTTATATAGTGCTTTGGGATTTTCAAAGTGCTTTCCCATAGGTAATCCTGTTTTATCTTATGTGGCCTTATAGGGACTACTTGTCCATATCCTCATTTATACCAAGAAGGAAACCGAGGAATAGAGATATTAAATAGTGTAATATCCTGCAGCTCTGCTTCTGATCCCATTCATCTGGTGGTCATATTGTACCAAGGATCCTCAGCCCGGACTACCCATCAGAATCATCTGGAGTTTTAAAAAAAATCCCAATGCCCAGGCTGCACACCAGACCAAATAAATCACCATTTCTGGGGGTGGGATCAGGATCAGTATTTTCTAGATCTCCCCAGTGATTCCAAGGTATCCCCAGATTGAGAACTGGCTTTCTGGGTCGAGTGGTTCCTTTCCCCAAGTGTTCATCGAACTGTAAATACATTCTTGATATTACTCTCTGTGCCATGGTGGGAATGCATCCCGAGGACTGGGGCTCAGAACTGCACCCAAGATTTTATTGACAGATATTCTTTCTGGCTATCACCTTCCATTTCTTCTTCGGTTGGCCTTTATTATCAGGCTAGGTTTTCTAAGTGTCATTCTAAGAAAGGTGAAGGGTGAAGTAGGGGCAGGAATCTCTATTCCCATCATGAAAGTCAACGTCAGTCTTTCCTCTCTTGGTGACAAATCGATGCCTCATGTTTCTGGAAATATCGCAGCATTCCGTTCAGATTTGAATCTGGATAAGCCAAAGCATTTCCTCAAAAGTCATCATTGGGATCAGCTCACAGACTCACTCATTCTATTTACCGGTGCTGTTCCCCAGGCTATTTTACATGTGTCATTCATTGGCTTTATCAGACGGGCTGCTGGTCTGCCGCTCTGTGCATGGATTTGCTTCTTCAGGCACCAGGAGCTTTTAGGTCTTCCGGCTCCGGTTTGCATGCATGTGTTGAAGGCTGATCTTCTCTCCGCTGTAGCTGGCCTTTAACTGCCCTCAAAATAATACCTTCACTCTTAGAACAGGGGTGGACAGATTCACTCTCCTCGGGTAAAATGCAAAGCAAGCACAACTGGGCAGTGCCTTCCTCAGTTTCTGGGTTCTCAGCGATTGGTCCGTTTCCGCTGGTAACCTACGAGTTCAGTCCTGTACCGTCTTCTGGAAATGTCCAAGAAGACATCTTAGGGGATCTGGCTCTATCTTCATGTCCTGCATCATACAAGGGAACATTTTCCATTGTGGACTAGAGCTTGAGTATTGATCAATGGGTGTATTTTCTGGTGTTCACTGAGGAGATTAAGATTCTGAGACCAAAGAGGTGATGTGACTGAAGAAAACTATTTTCTTTTTTTTTTTTTTGAAGAAAACTATTTTCTTATTTTCTCAGTGTTATGCACAAAATAGTGTCCAGTGAATCAGTCAGTAGGTTTATGATAGGTGACTTCTACATATTAGTAAAAGTTAACACCTTTTTTTCTTAGATCCATCTCAGTTATTCAATTGCTATTAATTAATTAATTAATCATTAATTAATTAAATACAAGGGTTTAGTCTTTGGGATAACAAGTCATAAGATTAGGGCCAGTACCAGATTTCAAGCCTTCTGGCCATTAGTTGGCCAGTTCTGGGTCATGCACTAATAATTTTCTTATAGCACCTAGAGAAAACTCTCTGTACTTAACGCTGTCCACAAGACAACCTCTTTCTGATTTTTACTGTTGATGAATAAATACCTGCAAGGGGAAACACTGGGGCAGAGGGCATGAATGAGGTTTTTGTTACATACAAATAGGAAATGTGAGCCAATTTTCAGGCCCACCAGTAGTCAAGGGGAAGGGCAATCTCTGTGAGCTATTATCTGTGTTCAGACTGTCGCATTAATTCTTTAATATGATAATTTTGTCAATACTGTGTAGATATTAATGTGTTTTTTAAATATACACCGATTTTATTTATATATTTGTATATTTATTTATTTAAAGATTTTATTCATTTAATTGAGAGAGAGAGAGAGAGGGCGTGCTGGGGTGGGGGGAGGGACAGAGGGAGAAGCGGGCTCCACCTAAGCAGAGAGCTGGATGCGGGGCTCAATCCCAGGACCTGGCGATCATGACCTGAGCTGAAGGCAGACGCTTAACCAACTGAGCCACCCGGGTGCCCCAATATGCACTGATTTTATCACAAATGAACCTGGCCTCAGGGTGCCTGGGTGGCTCAGTCAATTAAGCGTATACCTTTGGCTCAGGTCATGATCCCAGGGTCTTGGGATTGAGCCCCGAATAGGGCTCCTTGCTGGACAGAGTCTGCTTCTCCCTCTCCCTCTGCCATTCCCCCCTGCTCATGCTTACATGCTCTCACTCTCTTTGTAGCATGCTCTCTCAAATACATAAATAAAATCTTAAAAAAAACCGAAACCAAAACAAACCCAATGACCCTGGCTTCTTGTTTTGCCTTAACACAGATTGATCTTTATACCCTTTTCCTTCAAAATTTCCACTCATATTTTGTCCATTTGGACAGGGTGTTATATTTTTTCTTACAGATTTATAAGATATTTTTGATTTAATGATAATGCTTAGCTTTTTATGGCTTTCCCAATTCATCACGTGCATTTAAATGTTTTGCTAATATTTTTAAACATACACATATTCTTACATTTTATGTGGTTTTATCTCCTAATCATTTCCCTTTCAGTTTCTGTGGTATATTCCTGATGAGACCCTCACTGTGTTTGGAAGCTCTTGCATTTTTCTAAGTTGGTAAGTTTATCTTGTGTAAAGGGAAAACTTTCCAAAGGAGAAACTTGACCATTTCCACTTGAGCTTAATGTTGCTTTTGGATTAAAAAGTTCTATTCCCTGACATCATCACTTCTTCTCTCTCTCTCTCTTTTTTTTAAGATTTTATTTATTTATTTGACAGAGAGGGACGGAGAGAGGGAACACAAGCAGGGGGAGTGGGAGAGGAAGAAGCAGTCCTCCTGCCGAGCAGGGAGCCTGATGCGGGACTCAGTCCTAGGACTCTGGGATCATGAGCTGAGCCAAAGGCAGATGCTCAACGACTGCACCACCCAGGTTCCCTATCATCACTTCTTCTCAAACATAACATTATTAAGGAAAATGTTAAGCATGCACAGAAGTAGGACAGATAGTGTAATGAAATCTCATTTCTTCATCTCCCAAATTCAATAATGATCAACACTCAGCTATTTAATTTCATCTTCCCCTTCTTTTTTTTTTTTTTTTTTCCTTTGGAGGAAATTCTAGATACTATGTCATTTCACACACAAATACTTCAGTTTGTATCTCTAACAGAAAATACTTTTTTAAAAACACAATCATTGTATTTTTTCACATTTAGTACAACAATCATTAATACTTTAATAGATATTCACATAAAAATTTACATCAAACTAACTTCTTACAGATGCTTTGCTGAATCAGGGATGCAGAGAGGATCCCCACTTTGCACTTAGGTGATGTGTTTCTTAGGTCTTATTCTGTAACAGTTCTCCCTCCCTTTTTCATGCATCTGTTTGTGGAAGAAACTGGGTCATGGGTCATGTCCTGTAGAGTGTATTATGTTCTGGATTGAGCTGACTGTCCTCTCATTGCACAAGTTTTTTATCGTCTATGTTTCCTGCAAACTGGTTGTACCCAAGGCTCAATTAAGCTCATTATTATTTTTTTCTTTTTTGGCAAGAATACTTTATATGAATGCTTTGTACTTCCTATTGCATCATATTGGGAAATAATCATGTCTGTTGATGTCACTTTTAATGGTATTAAGATTGATTGGTGAGTTCAAGTGTTGTGGACCTAGGAGTCACCCAGTTGTCTGCATTTCCACTGATAATTCGCTCTGGGATTCAGAGCCAGTGTTGGCTAGAACGGTCAAGAGTTATAGGCTGGAGTCAGAAACTTGGGTTCAAGTATTTGCTCTGCCAGTTACTTGTCCTGCCTGGGCAAAGTTCCTTGATCTCTCAGGCTTTTTGAGGCTTACTCAGTTTTGAGGCACGGATAATCCACTTTGCGTGTGTGGCTGCTGTTGAAGTTGGATGCATTCTCTGTGCAGGGCCTCGGCATGGTGTGGAAGAATAGTAGCTGTGATTTACTGCCATTGGTGTAAGCAGATGGAAAGTGTCTAGATGACCTTAAAGGTCTTTCTAAATCTGAGGTCCTACCATGCAACTCTGATAGCTGGGTGACCTGTGTATTCAGAGAAAATCTGTGAGCAGGAGAGCTCATCAACCAGTTGTAATAGCTCAATAGAGATGACAATTCTGCCAGTTTAGGGTCCTGTAGGCAGAGCTGAGAGGTCTATAAATTCACATTTACTTTTCAAGTCCCATTTTATAACAGCTCGCCAAATGTGTCGCCAAGATGAAGATAGATTGTAATGACTATATTTTGGTAATTTCTTACTTTACTGAAATCAATGCTCAGTCATGTTACAAGGCGAGTCTCCATCTGGTTTTAATCAATGGCAGAGGGAGCACCATGTCTGGACAGAAAGGCTGTGTCTGTGTCTATTCAGGAAAAGCTGCATGGAGAGCTCCAGCTGAGCAATTACACAACAGATAATGGGGTAGTGGGTGGTGTGGACCACAGATGGGCCGGTTCAGGTCCCAGATAGTCAGGTCATCCTTTAGGGCCATTCGTTCACAAATATTGTGAATACCTACTATGTGCTAGGCACGGTTCTAGGTCTTGGGATAGCTCAATGAACAAAACAAAGTTCCCGGTTCTCCTGGAGCTGATGTGTACTGTAATTGAGGGCTGTGTGAGGGGGCTCCCAACATATTATCAATATAATCCATAAATTAGAAAGCAGTCAGAAAGCAATATAAAGTGTGGCAAAGAAAGTGTAGAGTGGACTAAAGGGGGTTTGGGGAGCCCTCGGAAGGATGTGCATTGTGCTTTTAGGTGGGATGGTCTGGGCTGGGAGGCCTGGTTCACAAGAACAGGCTAACGATGGCTTCTTCAGATCTCATACACTCAGTGAACTATTTGCTCAGCCCCAATTTCTGTCCCAGATGAAATTGCCATGCTCAGAAGATCAACTGCCCTCTAACATCCCTGCCCTGGATTCCTCAATCACGGTGCTTCCCACCCTTCTGCTCTTTGCTCTCTGCACCCTCTAGGAGGTCCTGGGTTACCCTCCTCCCACCCCCAGGCTTATCTCTGGGCCAGGATTTCAGCTTCAGCTCCCTCTGGGGTCACTGTGTTTCATTCATTCCCTCAAAGTCCCCTCCTACCTTCTCCCCTAGCTCTATGTGGTCTAAGAGATTTCCTGGCCCCACAACTTTGCCAGGACAATATTGCTTCCTAGAGAAGACTGCCCGGGGAAGTTTGGGGCATTCTGGAAGATCACGATGTCATTGTCACTACCACTATCATCCTCATGACCATCAACACCACCATCACCCCATCTCATCATCTCCAAGAGTGTCACCAAGGAGAATTTCGTATAAGCCACACATGGACATGGGTAACGAGCTCTGCAGAGTTGGCCGAATGGGCTGGGCCGGGTAAGGCTTTTGTTTGTCACAGGAAGACAACTTTGTGCAGGCCCTTGTTTAACCTGCTTTTCCCTCTTTAGAAAGAGAATTTCCACCAGATGAATCATGCCTAACGTGCTTGCTGGAGCCAGAGACATTTGGCTTCCCAGGCTGTTTACTACAGCACAGACTTTGTCCTGTAAGTGTTCTTAGGAAATGACAACAGACAGAAAATTGTCATTGTTTTTCTTAAAAAAAGTGGAGGCCTGGAAAGAAGCCAGTCCCGGGTAGAAGGGAGCTCCTATCTGCCGACCTATTCAGTGACACTTGGAACAGTAACTCTGGGGCCACGGTAGTGACATGCCTTACAGGTGAGGCCTGCTTGCCAAGGCAGCAACAGAGCACATTCCTGAGTTCTGCAGGAGGTCCTAGTCATATAGGTGTGGCCCTCAAACTCAGGGCCAGTATATAAGTAAGGACAGGACTGGAGAGTTGTTCCCTCACCCCACATTTGAAATTCTGGTTTTATCAGAGCCAGGCAGGTGCCACTTCATTTGCTCTCTCTCTCTCTCTGTCTCTTTTTTCCCCTATGCTGTGTGGTTTGATGGACTCGTACTTATTTAATTAAATTAATTAATTAATTAAAAATATTTTATTTATTTATTTGACAGAGAGAGAGATCACAAGCAGATAGAGAGGCAGAGCAGAGAGAGAGGGGAAGCAGGCTCCCTGCTGAGCAGAGAGCCCGATGCAGAACTCGATCCCAGGACCCTGGGATCATGATCTGAGCCGAAGGCAGAGGCTTAACCCACTGAACCACCCAGGCGCCCCTCGTACTTATTTTAACATTTTACTCTTGAGCAACTGAGACTCTAAGAACACCTGTTTTAACAGCGTAAATGCTGCTACTTCTGTGGAAGTGGAGGGGACTGAAAGCTCTTTCCCTCTACCCTCCCCAGTCTGTTTGGCCAAGTGCGGCTGAGGAGGATTCTCCTGCACAGGGTGGCTGATGGCAAGCCTTGACCTTGGGAAGCTTCTGCATCCATGTGCATCTTGCCCTTCTATTCTTACTTTGATGGTTAGCTGCCCATAGCATGCTCTGGCTGTCCAAGGAGAGAAGCCATTGCTGACACATGAGGCAACAATCAGTATGTGTTGGTCTTTGACAGAATCAAGCAGGGCAGCTCTGTGCCGTGACTATGCCAGTGGGCCTGGGCTCCCTCCCCCAGCTGACTTTCCCCCACCACCTCCTGGTCTTTGGATAAGAAGGGACACTGATCATTTAGGGAGGGAGCAGAGTATGGTGGATGGGGCCTGGGCTTGGGTTTTGACAACCTGGGTTGGCTCCTGGTTCTGGCACTCAGGGGCTGTGTTTCAGTGGTCTGGTCACTGAATTCAGAGCTAACTTCCTGTGCTCACTTTGCTTTGCTTCTGCACCTTGAATATGGTGTCTTTCCCTTTGTGACAGTAGAGGCAGTCCCCTCTACATCCTGGAGTGGCTACTGGGCTTGCCTGTCATAGAAAGCATGTCCTGACATAGCTTCTGGGAGCTTCAATGGCCCTTCAGAAGTCTCTGTGCTCCTCTGCACAAAGGCAGCTGTAGCCAGGTGAGGAGACACCCCATGCCCCATGGGGAAGCAGGAGGAGCAAACCATACCATGGCGGCCCAGAGAACCCATCCAGGTGTGCTGACATTAAGGGCCCAGGAGGCCTCAGGGTGCTGGAGCCAAGAAGAACTGTCCTGTGATATTTGACCTTATTTTTAGTCCCAAATGCTCTGTCTGGAGAAATTGGTTATATGTATTTGTTGCTTTGAGAGTTGGAAAATGTTTCATTGTCTTAATTACTGATCGATCTTTTTCTTTTTTCACGTCTTTATTGGCCATTTCTACTTCTTGATATCCACGTCTTCTCTAGTAAAAACACACAGCAGGACAAAACAAGGCAGCTGCAGAATTCCTCTCCTTGGACTCCACTGAAATCTCAGGCCATTTATCTTCCCATGTCCTCTCTGCACCTTCTTCTCACCCTTCCTCCTGGCCTCCCTCTTCCATCTCTAGCCCTTTCCATCTGGGTCTTACTCCTACCAATGCATAGAAACTGTGCCCTCCATACCCAGAAGCCCGGAGGAGCCTCACTCTGCACCCTGACCCTCAAGTCCCACAATGATGACCAGACTCTCTGACCTCTGTCGTGCTATGGAGTGTCCCTGCTCAGCCTGTCCCACCCCCCTCTTTTTTTTAAACTTTTTTTTTTTTTTAAGATTTTATTTATTTGACAGAGAGAGAGAGAGAGATCACAAGTAGGCAGAGGGGCAGGCAGAGAGAGAGGGGAAGCAGGCTCCCTGCTGAGCAGAGAGCCTGATGCGGGGCTCGATCCCAGAACCCTGATATCATGACCTAAGCAGAAGGCAGAGGCTTAACCCACTGAGCCACCCAGGTGCCCCGTTCCCTTCTCTTTATACCTCTTCTCTCCTTCATCTGGTCCTTCAGTCCCTGCTAGCGACCGCGTCCCCACCTGTCCTGAGTCTTTCTGGGTGCCAGTCTGCAAGTTACAAGCCCTCTGAGCACCTCCCTGTGACATTCTACTGGGATCTAAAATGACAGAAGTGAACTACAGTGTTCAATATAGAATTCCATGGCCGCCCTGCCCCAGTGTGGAAAGTGGGGCCCTCTTCTCCTTGCTGTCATTCTCTGAGTTGTACTGGTATCTTCATCACCCAGCAGCCCAGGTAACCATGGAGTACAGCTGCGTCTCTCTTTCCAACTCTGCTGTCATCCTTATTTGGTTCCCATGAACTCAGTGACCACAACTGATCATCAGCCCTGCCTTCTCCACAGCCACTCTGGACAGCTGCCGTACCCTGGACCTCCTTCTTTCTTACAAGACTGTAGTATTCCCCAGATGCTGGAATTCCTAGCTAATTTTTTCTCCATTCCAAGCTGCCTAATCATAACCATGATCTTCCCTGAACAGAGATCTGATTCTGTATCTCACCTCATTTCCTCACCCGCCCCAGCTGTTCTCTGCATGCCTCCGAGTCTCTCTCTTCTGCCATCTAGGGACTTTCTGGCATTTTCAGTGTTGTTTACCAGGACAGCCCATGAAATGCTCTTTTTTTTTTTTTTTTTTTAAACTTCTTAGCAGCTTTTGGCATTGTTCTGTCTTCACCCCTTGACACGCTCCCTTTTCTTGACTTCCGGATCACCACTCTCTCCTGGTTTCTGTTCTCTCTGCCAGCTCATTGCTCAGACAGGTAAACAGTGGTGTTCCACCAGGCTCAGCTCTGGATCT
This sequence comes from Lontra canadensis, assembly GCF_010015895.1. Taxonomy (NCBI): domain Eukaryota; kingdom Metazoa; phylum Chordata; class Mammalia; order Carnivora; family Mustelidae; genus Lontra; species Lontra canadensis. The sequence continues at coordinate 27,496,791 of NW_022630997.1, forward strand.
TCATTCAGCACCATGGCTTCACTGAGCTCCTGTGAGCGTTGAAATGTGGTATGGAAATCTTCTCCTAGACCTTTCTTCTCAGCTTCAGAAGCACATACTCAATGGCCTTCTTGAAGCTTCTATTTAGATGGCACCTCTCGACAGAATCAAAACAGCCTCTGACTCTTGAGCTCAGAGTCACTCCTAGTTCCCGTGTCCCTCGTGCTAGGAAATCACCAGGCAGACGCTGTCCTCTCAACAACTCCGTGTGTGGTCTGCCCCTGATAGTGTCACCTGTCAGGGATTCTCAACCATATCCACCATCATCCAGGGGCAGCGCCTTAGCGGGAGTGGCTGCATCTCTGTCCTGTATCACGGAAATTGCCTCCATACCTTTTCTGTGTCTGCTTCTGTTACTTGCAACCCTTTTCCTACACTGAGTCTGGCCAGTGAGATCTTTTTCAAAACTTCTTCATACCACTTCCCTGCCAAAACCCCTCAGTGACTCTATGTACTTCTTCTTCTTTATTATTATTATTATTTGTTGTTGTTGTTGTTGTTTTCAGAAAAAGAGCAGGATCCCTAACTGGACCCAAAGTTCTCCCCAGTCAGGCCTCTGCCTCTCTTTTGGGGCTGTTCTCGCCCATGCCCCGGGCCTGGCCGCTCTCTGCTATTTGGGTTATCGCATGTTACTTTGGTTGCCTCCCTGCACTTCCCCCCTTCTCTGGCCTGTTCCTATGCACTGTGCTCCAGACTTCAGTCCAAGAGTGGTTCCTTCAAGAGGCTTTGCCTGAGCCTCGGTGGGGCAGGGGCCAATAGCCTCACGGTGCACAGAGTCACCCTCTGCACCCCAACTGCCGCTGCTCTATAACTCCTTACAAGTTGACCAGATGAGTGGAGGTCTTTCCAGGGCTGTGAGAATCGTGACTCATTGTCCTCCACCACTGGTTGAGAGAACAAACGCTTCTTTTTCCAACACATCTCCGCATCACACAGACCATATTTGATGATCCTCCACATGCCAGCACAGCTTTGACAAGCCTCTTTCATGGATGAGGAAAGCGAGGCTTAGATGACTTAAGGATCATCACGAATTAGGTTGAAACTCTAAAGGTTTTGGGTCCTAAGCCAGCAGGACTTTCTGCTTTTCGGTCCTTGGAGTGTCCCAATGTGGCTCTAGTTTTCTGCCTGAGAAAAGCCAGAGTGGGGTGAGAGTGACTCACCCCGCGGCCCCTAATTGTGCCGGTTTCACCGGGAGGAAGCTATGTGTGAACACGGGTATCCTTGAGAGCCATTTCAGCGCTATCCGGAATGGCAGCGGGGTTCCTGCATTTGTGGTGAGCAAGTTCCTGGCTCCTTTCTACCCTGCCCATCCCATCACCTTCTGTCTGTCTGTCCCTGTGACTTCCTTATTTTCCAGTCCCTCTGCCTTGGGTGGACCCACCCACGTCTGTCTTCTTGCGGGTCTCATTCTGTAATGCTCTGTGGCCCTGCTCAGATCCTCCCCTCCCTGAGGGAATTCCTCCCCTGACCCATGGGGGCCTCACCTCTGGAGGCAATTACTGCTTGGCCCATGAAAATATAACAGGAGATTCGAAGAGCTATCATGTTACATCCTTCATATTTTACCAGCAATAAATCCAGCCCTTTTGCTCTTGAGTGGACTCACAACTCTATAAATTAGGAGTCTATTTCTAAGGAGGAGGATTTCATATTCCCTGAGATTCCCTATGACCTGCTCATATTTCAAGTATTGTACCAGGGTTGGACTAAGAAGCCAGGGGCTTTCAGAATAAAAGGAAGTTATGCTCTGGGAGCTGAAACCACATACTTCTTGCTTCTCTCCTTCCTGCCCCTTCTGACTTCATCTTCTCTCAGATTTCTGTGCTGTGCTTTGGCTCTGGTCATCTGGCCTCAGGCCATCCTTGGATTCACTTTTGCTTTATAACTGGGTCTTCAGAATCTTCCCTGGGAACACCTGTGCCCACTGGCCCACAGGGCTTGCTACAGTGCAGCTTCTGTAGCTCCCTATGCCAAGGCAGGATCTCTGGGGCAGGGGCCTTGAAATCTGCCATTTTCTTCTCTTGCAGGTGATTCTTATGCATAGCAAGGTTTGAAAACTGCTGCTCTATGTGCTAAGTTTTTGGGATTTGAGTTCCATTTCCAAAAGCCTGTCTTTAGCTTGCTTCTTATTTTAAACTCTGTGCTGTAGGTGCCGACCCAGTACCCCACCCCCTACAAATAGTTGTCCGGGCAGTGAGAGAACAGTCTTCTTTCTCTCTCCATCCTGTATACCTTTTCCCCCAGGCCCAGAGAGTACTGGGCTCTGGACTGCAGAGAACTCCGGGAAGGCGGGAATGGCCCTGCCATCGGCCCTTTGGTGCCTTGGTGTTGCCAAGGGAGAAATTTTCCAGGGGAGTTCTAAAATGTGTATGGCCAAAGAGAGAATAAGTGTTGTTTGGAGAGTGGCTTAAGTCCTGAAGATAAAAGACAGGGGCTGTAACTGTGCGAAGGGAAGATGCAGAGGAAGGAGGCAGAGGTGGGCTTCAGCAGAGGTGAGGAGAGACAGGCCAAGGGTGGTGGCGCAGAATGGACGGGGCAGACTAGCAAATGGGGTCCACACAGAGGGTGGTCCCTGACCTGGACTCCGGCTCCTCAGGGCCCTGTGCCTGTCTGGACAGAGGAGACCGGCTCACACCCCATTGTTTCCCCGCCCATTGCCTCCATCCTAGGATTCAGGATGAGGCATTACTACATCTCAAATTCTGGGAAGGCCACTCACTGGATTTGAGACAGGCTGAGGGTGAGTGTTCTCTCGCACATTGTCCCTGTTCTGGGTTCCTTCGATCAGAGAAACTGCAGCTCAGAAACTGCAGCTCAAGCAGGCTGGCCAAAGCCTCTAGCCCCCTTTCTTTTGCCAGCTAAACAGCCATGCTTGTGTCTCTTCTTAGATTTTACCAGTCTCAGAGCCCTCAGCAAACTGCTTTCCTTGCTTTCCCAGGAGGAAGCTCCATCTGTGAGCCCCTTTCTTGTATATGGCAGAGACTGGGGGGTGGCCTTGGTGGGGAAGGACAACACGTGGGGTTGGTAAGTTGAGACTCATTGGGGCTTTCCTGTTGGACCACATGGACTCACCCTATTTTGTTTGTTTCATGGACAGAGGGGATAGAGACCCATTTCATGAGCATATGTGGCTCAGACCTCTGGCCCCAAATCAGGCAAAGTCCCACATAACAGTGTTCCCGGGATGGAAGGTGGAGAGGATAGATGACTGTCCCAGTGATTAAGGACAATGATTTCCGGAATGGGTTTTGATATGTGGGGAAAGAGGAGGTTAAGGAGGGGACTTCAACTTGGCTCAGATCCACAGCAGGACAATTGGCCCATAACTAATTCAACTACTTTACAGGCAGCAAGCGCTGTCCAGACGATCACTGATGTGAGTGAGAATAGTTGTGTTTGTTCCTGAGCCATCTTTTCCGCTGGAGACTTGAACTTCAGTGGGCATCAGGTTCACCTGGAGAGATCTGTGAACTCCCACAGCTCATGCCCCAGGCTTCTCTGAGGGGCCTGGAGCTTGTCCTCCCATTGATCCTCCCTGTTGATTTAGACACAGGTCAAAGTCCAAGAACCACTGACTAAACAATATGGAGTCCTATGACATGTCTGTGGGACAGAAACACGCCCTGTGTGGATAGAATTGCACCCAGGCTGACGGGAAGAGCAACAGAGTTTGGTCAAATGTTTCTTTAGGGACTGTCAAGTGTTTTAAACCCTGGATACCTGTTAAAATCAGTGGGAGAGTTTGAAAAAATAAAGATGTCTGACTCCCGTCCTAGAGACATTCTGTTTTCGTCAGTCTAGGGTGGGCCACAGCCCATGGTACAGCTAAAAAACTCTTTAGGTGTCTAGTGTGCAGTCATGGCTAGTGAGAACCCTTGGCCCATATGCCTGCTGTCATTTTTATCTTGGTTTTAGATACCATCTTTGCTTGCAGGTAATTCTTGGAAAGGCTACTTGATAAACTGCCAACCTTACATTTTTAGATTGAGAATCAGATATTGGGAATCATAACCATGGTCTTCCCCTGGGCATTCTGGGAGAAGTTTCTATTGCGGTAGAAATGAGGTATTTGTTAAAAGTTGATTTTGCCTTCACATAGTGCCATTCTTGCCTCCCCTGGGCCCACACATGGTAGGAGGAGGGTGACTAATGCAAATGGATGAACTTCCGTAGAGACTTGTCACAGGACCGAGAACATAAACCACTGCAAAGAGAGGGTGGTGGATGGTGATGACAGTTTTAGCTGTGCTCATTTTGTTTCCATGGCCCTTTTACTAGAGGATTACTACTTACCTATGTCTGTGTCTGAAAGGCCTCACAAAGACGCAGTCAGGGAGCATGGCTCACACAGAGCTGCTGTTGACAGAAACAGTCTTCAGGACTTTGCAGGCTGTTATTGTGCATTTTCATTCCCAAAGGCTCAGCCCCAGTGGAGACCTAAGAGAACAAAGGGAGCAGTGCTTGCCATGTGAGGCAAACGTGCTTCATGATCACAGAGGATGAGGGCTCAGCCAACATAGCCTGGAGCCTGCCAATTGCCTGATGGACCCACTGGAGACTTAGTGCTGTGTGCACTCGGCTGACCTCCTTCAACTTCCCTAAGGGCCACACCTTCGGCATTCCCACTGAAGTGGACTCCCTTCCTTTACCGACCTCAGAGTTGAAAGGAGAGGTTCAAGGTTGACCAAGTAGGAGAAGAAGAACTCCCACAGTCACTTGGTGCTATGGAGGCCTGTACTATAGGGCAGTGTGGACACTAGGTCTTACATTTGTCTAGCAGGAGAATTGTTCATGGGGAACATCCTTCTTGTATAGCCTCCTCTCTTCATATAGAGATCCTCTAGGGACATTGTGGTTTTCATAAATGACAGGCTGGGAGGATAAGAGAGTGGAATGTGACTTTAACCGGTCTTGAATAAGGAAACCAAACATACTAATACACAAAATATTTGTTCTTGTCCAGGACAGGCCTTCTTTCTGAGATGTTCTTCATCCATTCAGGCTTCCCAGAGGTAGATGATGTACCCGCAAGGGAAGCTCTGGGGAAATCGAAGCTGTGACATCTTTCCACTGGAACTTTATTGTAAAGCTTCTTTTCTCCAGGACAGCGGTTGAAATATAGGAAAGACAGCAAGGGCAGCCTAATTCCTTCTCTACTGTTTCTACATTCAGTGCCCTGGGAGACAGAGCTTTATCTCCATTTCAATTCTGTCCTCTCCGCTGGGAGAGTGTTATGGTTTCAAAAGCTACTGCTAGGTGCTGCCATTTCTCTCGTTTTCCAGGCTACTGATGAGAAAGATTTCACAAGATCCCAAAGACACCTTATGCTTCGTCTATTTGAGCGTGGCTAATAAGAATAGAAGAGGGTTAGAAATGGGACCAAAAACTAAATACTCAAGTGGGGCAGATTTGGACTCAGTCTAGAAGTTTCAGTGATTGTAGTGGCTCGCATGGAGTACTCTCAGCCTGGTAAGGAAGCATTGCCCTATGCCACAAATACTTCAGTCAGAGGCAGACATTAGAATTAAATAAGTCACCAAATATCGAGTACCTTCTTTGTGCCAGGCACACTGTGCTGGGCCCTAGGGTGATAACAGTGAAGGAGAAACACAAGGATCCTTCTCATCTTGAGTTGAGAGTGTAATGTGAGAGGCAGAGAATGTAAACATGAAGTAAATGCATCATGTAAGTTGGGACAAGTGCCTGATGGAGACAAATAGGATACAGTGACCAAGAATACAATGGGGAACTAACTTACACAGGGTTGTCAAAAACCATTCTGTCCAGGAGGTGCAAATGTAGCTGGTTATAACTACAGATTCGGATTGCAAAATCCCAGATCTGAAACTAACCTCGAGAGCAATTGAGTATAAATATGCGTGGTCACAGATACAAAGATGTACAGGACCAGAACAGAATTACATGGAGGTTAGAGGGAGAGCGTGGCCAGGAAGCAGCAGTCCGGGCTCCCAGTGTAGTCATGTCTTCTCCGTTAGACTTCACCTATGAGTTCCCCCCATGTAAGTTAGGTTCTGAGACCTGATAGCTCTTTCCAATTCCTAGGTAGTAGAATTCAAAAAGTTTGAGAGGCATTTATAGCACCTGGTTGTTGAGACAGTTAAATCAACCAATCTCCTTGTGGATTGAATTTTCTTGACTAACAAATTACATTGATTTCAAATCAGATGGATAGCAAATCATCTTGGTTTGCTATTCCATTGCTTCAGCAATGAAATTAGCTCATCTCCTGACTTGAAAGACAAAAACGGGTAATAGATGCTTGAGAGAGGCTTATGGGAAGCATCCAGAGAGCTGGTGACTTCTGCTCATAGTGAACTTAGCATGCATTGGTTCATTCAGGCCTTCCCTCTAAAGAGCACATTTCTGGAGAAGACAAGCTTTTGGTTCCCAGCCCTTGGGTGTGGGTGTTTTTGTTGGAGCCTGTAGTCTTGTCATTAGCAATGAAGCCATGCATGGAGACCTAGACACTATTGGAAGGGACTGGAAGAAGAGGATCTGCCTGGAGCAGCTGGGGTGGATAGGGCTCCCACCATCCAGGAGCCTCTGCCCTACTGCCCTCAGCCATGTTCTAGAATGAAAGGCAAGGGACAAAGACAGAGGCCTGCCGCTGCCTGAACTGAACCTCACTGAGGCTAATCTACTTTTGTCAACCTCAGGTCCTCTTGGTGTGTCTGAGGTTCTCCCTGGAGCCACACCCTCTATCACATGGCAGATGCAGGGTTGTGCTCAGATCAGTGTTGGAGGGAATCTGGCGCAGGGTGGAGGGAGTTTAGAAGCAGACTCAAGGATAGCCCACACACTGGGTGCGTTTGACCCCGAGAAGAGATGATGCAGAGGGAAGGAATTTGGTTTCAACACCAGAAGGATTGTCACATGGAGCATTGAAGTCATTTAGTGAATGATCTTTGCATCTCTGTTTTCCAGGCCTAGCTCAGGTCCAGTGCTGTGATCCAGGCCCACAAGCTCTCATCAGGGTGCTGACAAACTAATTGAATGAGGGCGGTGGGAGACAGTGAATAAGAGGAAAGTATGGTGATACTGGCAAGTGATAAGAGTGATAAAGAAAAGAAGATAATGTGCTAGAAAGTTACAGATATGGGTTCCAGACTGGCAGCACCTCTATGAGAACATGTCAGATGAGACTGGAATGGCATGAAGAATCCGACACAAGGAGACATGAGGCAGGAAAAAGTGAACAGGGCAAAGGTCCCCAGGCAGGAATTGGGCTGGGGCATTTGTGGACTCTCAGCAGGGGTGGTGGGGGGGGGTGGTGGGGCAAGGTACCCCTTCTTATCCGAATCATCAGATATGAAGTGTGGGTGGGCGGGGTCACACTGAGGAATTCAGGTCGTCTTCAGAGGACGGGGAAGCCACTGGGAAATGTTAAATAGGGAGTGAGGATTTTATTTGTGTGTCGGGGGTGGGGGGGAAGAATGATTTGTTGGCGGGCAGAGGGAGAGGCTTGTCATGGAAGACCGAAAAGCAATTGCGGAGCCAGATATTGTGTTTGACCTGGAAGACATTGTAGATGAAGAGAAGGGGGCCCATCAGTGACTGATTTCTATAAACAATATGGATTAGGTGTGTGGTTTATGTGTAAGGTGGATTCGATTCAGAAAGGCAAATTAGAGCCAATGGTGGACATTGGATGAAAACATTTTTCAATTTTGGACATTGCCATTTGAGAAGCAATATAGGAGAAAGAGTGTGGAATTTGGTGTTTGTCAGACATGGATTCCCCCTCAGCCCTTTCACTCAAAAGGTGAGTGATACAGGGAAGCTCAATCTCTGGACCTCCATGAATCTCTGAGAGGGAGAGACCCAGATTCCCCTGCAGAGTGACCACAGCATGCACTGGGCACACACTGTCCGAGGACCTCACCACCAGTCAACCCCCTTCCCCTTTTGTTCCCTGCCCACAGGAAGTGCTCAGCCTTGGGGGTCTCCCCTGAAGGTCCTTCAGATCTGAGGGGCCGTGGGACATTCTCTCTTCTAGGTGGGAATTTGTACTTATCACTTTAAAGTTCCTTCTCTGTTTTAATGTGACATGGTTCTGTGCATTAATTACATCTACGTTTAGCCATTGATAAATGCATGAGGAAGAGAGAGAGTTAAATGCTTGTTTTATGAAGCCTGTGGCAGAGTCTTCCTGGCATGGTAAGATCAGTGGCTGACAAAGCGCCATGGCAGGTGTGAACTGCAGGCCTCGTGGAGGAGGGCCGTCACGTGTCACGGAGAGTTCTAGCGCGAGCTGCATTTTATTAAATGACCAATAATGCATGATAGGGAAGTTTCTTTGAGCTTTTCAAGTCAGTTACTAATTTTTTTGGTCTTGTTTTTAAGGTTTGGCTTTTAGAGATAAGGGTATTAAGTTTGGTTAAAATTTATTAAGTCTTTTGAAAGCTGCTGTGAAATGGATAATCGGATGAGTTGGTGGTAGTAGTTGAGTAAAACTGTTGAGTTGACACACATGTCACCCCAGTACAATCAAGGAATTGTCTGCTGCTTAGAAAATCGCTGCTGTGAACAAAAATAAGCCCAATTATTTGAAAATGATCATTTTCAGATTTTGGATTTATGTAAAAATGCAGGCAAATCCTGAAATTTTGTACACAGGATGAGCCCTGTTTTTTCAATACCTGGCAGTTCTAGGTCAGAATGAACAGGAATCACTGATAATGGAAGGTGAAGAAAGCTGGAGACTTTTCTGGTGTAGCTTCTACTTAGGGAGGAGTTCTGGCATGGACACATTTTCTGAAACTGTGGATAGGTTATGTATATCTTAGAAGCCAGAATTCTTGAGGTTATAGTACTCTCGAGCTTGAGCTCCTAGGAATTCTGAAGTGTAACCTTGATTCTTTAAAATGAATAGAGGTGAATTTATCTAAGCCCCAGTTTCTCTGTGACTCAGTTTCTCCCTCTGTGAAGTAGTGGTAAGAACACTTGTTCCTTTTTACGGTTCTTAAAGTTGGTTTAGAGTAATAAAAGGTTAAATTAAAGATTTTTACAGTAATAAAATAATTTTATATTCTTAAGTAAAATGTGCTCTAAAACTGTGTTTCTCTCCACGGACATGAAAATTAGCTTGTTCATTTTTTTCTTAGCTGTAACGGCCACTGGGAGATTAAGCTAGAATAAAGGAGTTTTAAAAATAGTGCTGTTCAAGGGCATTCTAATTAGATTACTTCTTGTGTAACTTAAGGGTGAGTTTCATTAACTCTGATTTTCACAAGTTGGAGGCAACTTCTGTTGTGCTCTGGTCAGAAGTCACCTCTAACATTGCTTATGGATAAGTGGACAACTAATTGTTAGAAATGCTACAAGTAGTGATGAGAAATGTTATGGTGTGGCCTCTTAAGGGAGTCCACACTACACACATTTAAGGTTAATGAAAGTCATGAGCTTTGATGAGGGTGTGTTTATGTCTGCCTTTCATGAAAATTGGTATTCCTCTCATCTTTTATTTCAGCAAGTATAGTTAAACTATGAAATAAACTTGACAAACTAAGTGTGTGCATCTTGCTTTCTTAGATCCAATATCTTTGCAGCTTGTAAGGAAATTTGAGATGATACAGTTTCCTGCAAATCATGTAGCACAGCCTCTAATTTTCTCTCCCTGCCACTAGCAACCTTTCAGCAAATCGAAGTGGAAGTTAAGGAATGGAACCCTTCTCTTTTCCCTTCACACCCTTGGCTGCTATAAGGTCATATTTTATAGTTCTAGTGTATGACAGTTGAAGACATGTTCAGGGAGCTGAGGAAAGGGAAACACGAGTCTTCTTGCTCTGACCTTTAGCTACCTTCCTTCAGGATTAATGGTAGAGCTCTACATCACAATTTATTCCCAGCAGTTAGTTGTTGGGAGCTTGGGACTCCATGTATTAAGAAAACAAAAAGATGGCACAAACGATTTGGGTTGTTAAATGCAACAAGAGGACCATTTCCAAGTCTGCTCAGTTGTGGTTCCTCTGGTTTTAATTCTCAGCCATAAGAAGGCCCCTGTGACTGACCAGAAGGAGGGGACCCTGTCATTCACTCTGACATGTTTGCTTCAGGTGGCATTCTGCCATAACCCAGAAGCTGCTGGACACTGGTGTCCTCGGGCTCTGGAGACAGAGGAATTGGAGTTGGGTGACTGGAGTGCTATCCTTCGTGTCTTCCAGTCTGTTTGCCTCCCTCCCCCCACCTTCCTTCATCTTCATTAGTCCACAGGTGTCAGTCACATACCCACCTCGACTAGGTGCTGAGGATCCCGAGAGAAACTGTCCTCCCAGGAGAACCACTCATTCATTATGAGACTCTGTAAAGACTGTCAGGAGGACTCAGCATAGACCACTGCAGAAATGCTAACTAATCAAGAAATTCAATTACCGGGAGTTGATCCCTCTGTGTTTGGAAAGACCCCCCATTTCAGGGCTGGGGGCCCGTGGGGCGCAAAGGCTCCATAAAGTCCGTGTTTACACATTCCCACTGCGTTGAACTTCACACAGAAAACAATTAGTAGCATTTCTTATACCTTGTTATGCAACTTCACTTGTGTTTGTGGCAGGATTTCTCTCCAGGTTTCTGACAGGAGAACGTCACTCATTGTCCCGAGCCACAGCAGGAACAGAGAGACCGGGAGACAAGGATGGGTCAGAGGCTGCTTGACAGTCACAGCCCGGGCTTGGCTCTGCAGACTGACTTCCTGCCGCCCAGGCTGCCTGGCGCTCCATCCAGCCAGAGCTGCCAGGGCAGCTGAAGCTGCTGATTACAAAGCCGCAGCTCATAGGTTAATAATTTTGTCTGGACTTATATCAAGGCCGGGATGCCGGTCAGCAGCAAATGCAGGAAATTTTAAGAGATCAAGAGCAGTTGACAACAAAATCCATTCTGGGATGTTTTTAACAAAACAAGAATTCAGCACTTCCTGGGGGTGAGGACCAAAATGGAACATGACTGGTAGCCAGACTCACCTCTCCGATCTCGCACGTCTGTTTTGAGCCATGAGGAATGGTCTAAAAATAATGCCTGGGCCTCACAGTATTAGCGCTTTTGTTATTTATCCTTTTATGCTTTGGTCCTTTTTCTTTTCTTTTTTTTTTTTTTATGCTTTGGTCTTTTGAAAAAGGTCTTTATATGGGTTGAGAGTTTCCTATCATTTGTATTTATAGAGTCCTTTATTCTGAAGGCTTCCAAGTGCCTACTCCCATTTCTGAGAACTAGGTGGCAGGTCTTCCCTGAGGGAAGCATTCAGATGGGCTATAAAGAGAGTGGTGGAAAAATGAGATGAGTAGGCCAATCTTTTGGTGACTTAGGGGCCAGCTTGCTCATCAGTTGCTCTGATTCTTCCTAAGAAATGATAGCACTCCCTCTTGACTTCACCAGGGCTGGGGTCCCCCACTCGAAGACTCCCCTCCCCTCTGTCTAAAGTATGCCTTTCCTACTTGACCTCATGGAGTCGGGCCTGCCCTACCCTTTGTTTCTGACCACTGTTCCTCCCTTCTCTGATTTTTGAGGGTTTTTATGAAGGTTGTAACCCCTCACGCCACCTTCAAGTCATACTTCACATGCATCTGTCTCTCCAACATGACTTTAGGCCCCTTGGGGACAGACACCTGACCGGTATATTTTTCCAGATGCCCACTGCCCCTATTGTGACAATAGGGCCTTCACATAACCAGCAAGTCTGAACAGAAGTCGTTCCTAGTCCTAATACTAAAGATGATTCAGACCCAAATCACGAAAAAGACAACCATCTAGCAGGTGACCCCGACACAGTGAAGTGTAGCTTGTAATACCTGTGTTCCCTGCATTACTGGATTATTCATGGCCCACCGCATCGTTTCCCAGGGTTTCAGTTAATTCATCTGAGTTACAATAAGATATTGCTGAGAATTGTGCTTAGAGATTAAAAGGAAGCCCTCTGCCCATACTGGAAGAGCTTCATAAGTGTGGCATAATTACGATGAACCAATCGTCCTCCTAGGAACAATGGAGTGAAAAGCTGTGGCAGAATGGGCCCCCCCAGTGGGATTTGGTTAAGATCTAGCACTGATTTAAGAACACTGATCACAGCCATGGGACATGAGACTGAGGACAATGCTACCCTCCTTGGGGGGTAGTTCACACTTTACTCCACACGCTGGTTTTTTTGTTTTTTGTTTTTTTCATGAAAAGCACCTGGCCTGATGGACATAAAATAAGGTGCAAGCTGGACGGATCACCTGCAGGGAAGGCTCTGGTCTCAGTCCCACTGTCACAGCCAGCAGCTCCTTGGCCCTTTGATTCCTCCAGAGTCCTGGCCACCCCTCGCCAAATACAGGATGCATCCTGATGGGCCAAATGCAGTCCTGTCCCTCAGATGTCTCGTGGTCTGGTCTTGCTTTCTCTGTTGATCCTAATGTGTCTAGTGATCTGATGACTAACAGCTTTCAAATGGGCACAAGGAAAATAGGAGTGAATATTGCCTATTGAACATGGAAGTAGCAAACTTACTCAGGAAAGGAGGGAATATTGGAATGGGTTGGAGAGAATGTGAACATGTGGAGAGGCAACACTGTCCAGATAAAGACATGGGAGATTGGAGGCCCTGTGGGTGGTCGTGTGTGAAGGGGGTAAACCGGTGAAGGGACTAGGTCCCAGATTCCTAACACCTGTGTGCCTAGAAGAGCCAATGCCAAGAGCTGTGGAAACAGCACAAGATAATAGAAACAGCTCACTCAGAATCAGAGGTTGTTCCCAACTACTTTATACTCCTGTTCTCCCACTTGATTGCTTAATATGTCCTGAAAAATTTATTAACTTCCCTCAGTCCTGATTTTGTCATACGTAAGTTGGTGGTTAATACGTAACCTCTCCAGCAATAAGAAAATTTAATGAGAAAAATCACAAAGAATGACAGCAAATGCCATTAAACACCTAGAAGTATTTTTAAGGAAAATTGATGTGATCACAATGAAGAAAATGAGAAATCTTTACCGAATATAGAATGTACACATAAAATAATATATTCATTTGAACAAATGTTATGTTCCCAGATAAGAAAATGACTATTGTGAAAATATTGTTCCCAAATTAATGCACAACTTTAATGTAAGTCATTTCAATATCCTCATGGCTATTTTAGAAACAGAAGAAATTCTGAGATTATCAATGTGAATATTTCAAATAAATCTTTGAATAAAAAGCAAAAACAATTTAGCTTTATAATTATTAAACTCTGTTATAAAGATACAGTTCTCAAAACAATTTTTTTTTGTTCATGAACAGACAAATCAATGAAACAAAAATAACTCAAACATCTTGTTACATAGAGATAAAGATATACTGATATGTGAATGAATGAAGGGCTCTATGGTACATAAAGCAACATGAATAAATATAAAATAAATGTATTATTCTACAAATCACATAGGAATAACCTGTTAGAAAATAAGGAGAAAAAGTAATTAGTCTTAAAACAAACACACTAAGTAAAGTTCAAACTAATACGGAAGTTAAAATATAAAACAACCAAAGACAGATGAAAGGGAAAACTTCATCAAATATTTGGAAAAAAGATCTGCCCTTCATCCTGTGGGCTCAGAAATGCATTTTTTAAAAATTGTACCAGAGTTTATCAAACCCCTGAATGCTGCTTTGAGCTGTTCAAACTCATAAGACCAGTGTATACCACTTAGTGACAACTTACTTATTTATAGGGGGATGAAAGCTGTCCTTGGTCCCACAGGACACTACATGGTGAGTGTGGAGTAAGAGCAAGGAGAGGCTGAAAACTGGCCTGGAGTTTAATATGCGCCTGCTGGACCATCTGGAAATTAAGAATTGCAACACACTATCAGATAATCAGATGGTATCACATTCCTTTGTTTCCCCAGATTCGCCTAAACCCGCTTGAGCACTCCTCCCCAGCACTGGCAGGAAGCCTGTTGTGATGTTGGCTCGCTCTTTGGATTTCTGGATCATTCAAGAAGCCCAGAAAATCATGTGGTGATCCCTCCATCTCTCCAGGTAGAGGGATCTGGCCCTTCAGCTCACGGGTGCCATAAGCACAAGGCAACTCTGAGTCCAGGCCTGTGAGGGGATGCTCTGGGTGCCCCCATTTCGGCTAGCTTGGTGTGGTTTCAGAATCTCCCCACCCCTCTCCTAGACGTGGTAAAATGCTTTCGGTTCTTTCCAGCTTGGCTTTCTCAGCATCTGTGCAGTAGAGAAACCGGTGACTCTTGCCTTTCTTTTCGACTCCCCTTGCCCCTTTCCAAGCCTCGAGAAGGAAAGGTATCAACCCCAGCCTTTTTGTGCAGATGAGGGCACATCTTTCCGGTCCTGTAGAAGAGGGAGACCTGGCATTGTCAAATCATCCATCGGAGGGTGACCATGTAATTTATTTTCTGAAACAATACAGTTTGAGAGTGAAATGGAGGCGAGTGGGGAGTATTAATCATGCTGAGAAAATGGGAGTAAAGCAGGACTATCCAGCCCCCTCCCTTACTTATATGGTCTTGTATTTTCTGGGCTCGCCTGGCCAGCTCAGTGCTACTTCTGACTGTGACATACTTTAGCTACATTGATTCCATGAATACTGCTACATTCTTCCCTGCCTCCATCCCTTCAGGGTAACATCTCAAATTTCTGAACTCCCTGATTATGGGTCGGTTATTATAGTAGAACTCTCGAAGGAAATCTTGTCTCCAAGTTCCTGAGGGCATCTCAGGATGGTTGTCCACCTATTTCCTCTTGCCTTCCTTTTTCCTCTCCCCTGCCCACTGGAGGGGATTTATCTAAATAAAACAACCTGAAATTGTAGTATTATTTAAAATAATGCAGTAATAAAATCCTAGGAGCAATGCAAATGTTCTACAATAAGGGAATGTCCAAATAAACTTGACAGTATCTGGATGATTGGCTAATATTTAGGAAGGTGATGATTTTGAAGAATTTGACAACACAGAAAATGCATATGCGATAATGATTATAATGCTATAATGGTTAGTGAAAAATGAAGAAGGAGGCTATAAAGTTGTACCACTCTGACTATAATTATGTGAAAATAATAACAAATATGTTAAAATGTCAGGATGGAAAATGATGCCAAAATGGTAACAATAGCTTTGTTTCAATTATGGAATTAGGAGTGATTTTTTTTCTCTCTTTCCCTATTCTACAATTTTTCTGGAATGTGGTTAATATAATGGAAACAATGTCCTCTCCCTCCCCTTCTGCAGGAATTAAATGAGGTAATTATTATGAAGTGCCTTTCCTTTGTTTCTTCCCTCTCTGTAACCCCATTGTATCCTTACGACCTTGTCCTGAAAGAGAGAATGGGGTTTGGGTGGATTCCCTTGTTGATAGGGGGTATTCTCAGGGCAAGGCTTTCTCCTGTTTTCTCTCTTGTCCTCCAGCTATGTCAACCTTGAGTCACAAATGACATGCTCTTGACAACCCCATTGGACTTATCTTGGGGTCCTCCTGCACCTGCAAAGCAAAAGCTTCCCTATCACTTCTATAGAAACTTCAACCCTGTCAAAAACAGCTCTGTTATGTGAAGTTTTATTGGGAAAGGAAATGTCCTGAGAATTTTCTACAGTTCAGCGTGTTACGAAAGTTCACTCCTTCTCTCTGACACTCACTCAGATTTCTGGCCACCCTGGTGGTCCTGGCTCTCACATGTTGAACTATGATTCCCTGCTCAGGTTCTGAATTCTGAATTTAGCTTCATCTTGGTGGATGTTTTCCACATCTTCAATTTTATTTTTTTCTCAACCATTTGTGGAAAGGAAAGGGATTCTTTTTGAGGACGATTCATCTTTCCGCCATCGATTAATGAAGCCGTCTCCAAATAGACCCCCCTTCCAAGACAATCTTGGAAGAACCGATGTGTCCTTGGAGGAACCTTTGCACAGAACAAAGGGTAGGAGCCTGGGAGAAGCCAAGGTTCTGCTGTCAGGGGAACCCTGAACCCTCCTCTCAGATTTTCTCCCATGAGCCAACTGAACTCAGAAAATAGCCCCTTAGAAATATTTCCTCCACCTTTTGACAAATCCTGACCTCACTAATGTTAAAGAGCCTTTGAAGAATTTGACAAGAATTTGAAGTCCATCTCCAATATTTCAGCATGGCTTCTAAAGCAGACTATGGAGCTCATTCTCATGACCATCAGGAGAGGCTGGTTCATTCTAACAACAAGAGTCCTAATTTAAAAAGTAGAAGTCTGGGTGGCTCAGTGAGTTAAAGCTTCTGCCTTCGGCTCAGGTCATACCCCAGGGTTTGCAGATCAAGCCTCGCATCGGGCTCTTTGCTCGATGGGGAGCCTGGTTCCTCCTTTCTCTCTATCTGCCTCTCTGCCTACTTGTGATCTCTGTCTGTCAAATAAATAAAATCTTAAAAAAAAAAAAGTGAAGTACACAGCTGTATGTGCCTTGAGGTGTCATTCATATTAAAATGTATTTAGCATGTATATATTTACATGTGCATAGGATATTCCTGCAGAGATGAAATCAGTAACCTACCTCCTCTGGAGTGAATAAGTGGAGGGCTAAAAAACAGAAGAGACAGATATTTATGTGTATTTTTAAAAAATTTCTTTTGACTTTTGTATATCTATTTCTGTATATATATTTATATCTGTATCAGCATTCCTATTACACATTTAATTTTTTTCTAGTAAATATATGTATGGATGTATGTATATACATATCATATTTATATTTACTAGAAAAAACTTAAATGTACAATTGGTGGGAATGCTAAAGAGACTTTTCCATTTGGGTGAATAACCCCTTAGGACAATTTTCTTATTTTCATCTATCTGCATTAGAAAGGGAAATAATTTCCATGCCTATATCTTTGGCAAGCCCTCTAACCCTACTTTCTCAAATTGCTTCAGGCTGCTGCAAACACATTTAAGGTTTGCTTTCATTGCTTTTCAGCTCCTCACTCTCCTGGGAGCCACTTTAAAAATTTTCTGGCTAAGAACCCACCCCACCCTTCCCTGTCCCACCAGCAAAAGGTACAAGAAATCCAAAACATAAATACTGGAAAGTGGATTTTTGATAAGAACTTAAGACATAATATTTATATAAACTTCAGCTCTTACAAAGTGCATCGAATAGTCTGGATGTTGAACGATAAGGAGAATGTAGTTTTCAGCAGCAAAGTCAAGGTGATCTAAAATCGTTTACACATGGACAGAGGAATTAGTAAGTGGATGGTGTAAGTTATGAATTGCTCCTCCACATTCAGGTGCAAGAAGCATCACATTTCTTTATTTTTCTAAATCAAATTACACCTGGCTCTGAGCAACTATTCCCCTTACTAACAGGGTTAGCAAGAAACACAATACTGGCCATTCTTGGGGCTCCCTCCCCTTCAGTTAGATTGCACAAGGATCGTGGGGCTTACAAGTCCAAGGAAATGGGGAAGCTGCTTCTTGGCCTGTCTGTTCAGTATAATTGTCTCTGTTGCCTTCCCTCCGCTGTATGATTGTCCTGTCACCTGTGGGACACCGGGACCTGGAAATGCTCTCACACCATATCATTGGCCAGAGCGAGTATTTGCCACTCAGTGGGCTCAGAGGCAGCAGAATATAATTTCTAGGGTCCGCTGTAGCCTTGAAGGACTAGCTCCCCTACTCTGGGAACACCATCTTCCCTCTTTTTACTTATACAAGAATCACAATTTCTTTTGAGTGCCCAGTTTTCTGAAACAAAAGCTGGTGTCTTCAAGGCTGCTGTCCTACCTTCTGAGATTTGGGACTGGGGGGTTGAAGTCTCAGCAACACAGTGGCTGTTTCTCTGAGTTGAAGTTTTCTCTGGCCCTCGTCGTCAGCAGCAATAGTATCTCTAGCGAAATGCTTGTTTTCCTCACTGTCCATCTTCCTCTCTCCTCTCTCAGAGACAAGACTGTCTCTGCCTTGAACACTTTAGTTCCTCTCTGGTCCTAGGTCTTCGAGCTCAGTCACTCAGTGCTTGGATGCCCAAGGTTCCTGGTACTTGTAGGTCACCTGGGACCAGCAGGTTTTACGGCTCACCCTTGGGCAGCAACACCCCTGTCCTCTTAGTCACCATGTGTGCAGGGAAGGAGGCGTCTGCAGGATGTTTGGAAGCCCTCATTTGGGGCTTTGTCATATCTGGCTCACCTGAGCCTTTGCAGTCTAGAAAAGTGGTTCTCATACTTTGGGTGTTTTAAGAAATTACCTACGTGGGGTGCTTAAGGAACGCAGTATCTGAGCATCTGAGACAGTAGTAGGCCATGTGAAAGATGGCTTTTAACCTCTCTCATAGTTTATTCTAATGTGGCTGGCCCTTGAAAACATTCCTTATACTTTCAAAAGACAAGTCTACCTTCTCATGTACTCTAGAATCTCCACTCATTTTTCCAACAGCATATTCATTTCCAGAAAGTGGTTAAGTAGGGCCTGTCAGTGCCCTAATTAGCATTATTTAATTAAGGTGTGATGAGCTCTTCTGTTTGCTTTCATCTACCATGCTATGCTGAGAGCATCTCCAGCTGTTCCTCATGTCCTGGCAGAGAGGGTGGGCTGGGATACTGAGTGCTTCTTCTATGACCGAAGGATGGACTGAGGGCAGGTGCATAAAGTAATTAGCTGAAGGGTGCATTGAATACTGGAAAATGAGAGACGAAAACAGGACAGAGAAACCAGCATTCTGAAGAGAACTTTAAAGATTATTGCCTCATATTGTTGAAATCTGCTTTCAAATTTCATTTTTTTAGATGATAAAGAGTAATATGTATTCAAGCTCAATTCATACAATACAAATGCGCATGAATAAAAAGTTAATAATGCCCATCCCTTCCCCTAGACTCACACCACAGAGGTAGCTGATGTTAAGGCATTGCTATGCATCCCTCCATGTTTTTCTTAGTGATCTAAAACTTATATAAAGAGAGATATGGGACCGTTTTCTTAATTAAAAAAACAAAACAAAACAAATACAAAAGTGAAGACATTATTTTGTTTCTGTCACCTAACATTAAATAAATGGACCCCTGTCACCTAAACAATAAATCATGGACATCAGTTCTAGGTCAGTTCAAATAGATTTGTACCACTTTGTGTAGTCACTTTCACTCTCCCAACATATTCAAGTCTTCATGAAAAAGACCCCTGAACAATGCATATGCACACTTTAAATTTTAATAGCTTCTGTCAAATTACATTATAAAGAGTTGTATTACTACAATGCATGCAACTCATTAACCACACTCTCAATAGCATGAATTTCTCATTTGAAGATAAATGCTTTAAAAATAATGTTATTGCTTCATTGCAAGATGATAGAAGCGCATCGCTAAAAATCTCTAGACCCAATAGCCTAAGGTGGTCATTGTTAACAGTCAGATCAGTTTTTGTTTTGATATTTCTTTATGGCCATTGACACATACGCCAAAACTCTTAAGTGAGTGGTATCACGTTAAAACATTGTTTGACCTGCTTTTAAAACTCAGTGCTATGTTGTGAACCTCTTTCTGGGTCAACAAATGGAGATTTGCACCATCAATGTATTGGTGTAATCGGGGTACCTGTATTCTTCCTTCCCTCACTTTCTGTGTACGTGCATTATTTCCAACTCTCACTTTCTGGGACACATGTGTTCATACAAATCCCATTTCTTTTTTTAAAAGATTTTATTTATTTATTTGACATAGAGAGAGAGATCACAAGTAGGCAGAGAGGCAGACAGAGAGAGAGGAGAAAGTAGGCTCCCTGCTGAGCAGAGAGCAAGATGTGGGGCTCGATCCCAGGACCCTGGGATCATGACCTGAGCTGAAGGCAGAGGCTTTAACCCACTGAGCCACCCAGGTGCCCCATACAAATCCCCATTTCTAACTACTGGAGGTACTCTGTTTTAGGTTTCTTTTTTCACAGATTAGAAAAAATTACATTTGAAAATATCTAAAAGTATTTGCTTTTCTTCAAAGATGTGAACTATTGTTAAAACAAGTATTTGGATCTTCGAATTACTCATTTTTTAAAAAGGATTTTGTTTGTTTATTTGAAAGAGAGCAAGTAAGCAAGAGCAGGAGGGACAGAGGGAGAGAGAGGGAGAAACCCAAAGAGACTCTGCCCTGGGCACAGAGCCCCATATGGAGCCTGATTTCAGGACCCTGAGATGAGACCTGAGCAGAAACTGAGAGTTGGACACTTAACTGACACTAACTCCATTTGTTAAATGGAGCTTATACTATGGCTTTATTGATTTCCCCTTAGTTTTTAATTTTGCAACATGTTCTATGTTTACTTTTTAAATTTGGAAGGTAGAGCATTTTTTTTTTTGTTCTACATTTATAGTAGTAAGTAATAACCTTAAATCTACCTTTAAAATTTTTAACAGAATTATTAAATGTTTTGGTCAATATTCAATTTTAGAAATAAATTACTATTACTCTATTATTTATAGAAATAAATATTGTCACTTAAGGTGAAGAAATAAGGATATATAATTACTACTCACTGCCTGTCATGCCCCAATTTGTTATTCCATGTTCTAGAAGTTTTGCTCCTTGGTACTATTGTAAATTATTAATATTTTTACATTAAGAGGGTATTCCTTTAAAGAATGGAAACTCTAATTACCTAAGTTAATTATATTTAATTATCTTTATTTTCCCTTATTATGGTATACTTCAATAGGTAAGTTGTACATGTTTCAAATGTACACTTTGAAAAGTTTTGATATATGTCTGTGAAACCATCACAGCAATTAAGGTAATGAGTGTATCATTCACCCCTAAAAGTTTCCTTGTATCTTCTGGTAATCTGTACTTCTTGTACTGCCCTGGCCCCCTCTTCAGATGACAACTGATTTCTTTCCTGTCACTACAGACTAATTTGTATTTTCTAGATTTTATATAAATGGAGCCATTTAGTATGTAAGCTTTTTGCTTGGCTCCTTTCATAGTATAATTATTTTGAGATTTATTTATGTTTCCATGTGTATCAATAGTTAACTGCTATTTATTTCTGAATGTATTCCGTTGTACAGATATATAGTTGACCCTTGAACAGTCTAGATTTGAACTGGGTAGGTCCACATATATACAGATAGTACACTACTATAAATATATTTATTTTTTTCTCAATAGCACTGTCTTTTCTCTAGGGTCCTTTAGTGCAAGAATACTCTGTATAAATAAAATATGTGTTAATTGACTGCTTATGTTGTTGTTAAGGCTTCTGGTCAAGAGTAGGCTGTTAGTAGTTAAGCTTTTTTTGGGAGTAAAAATTTATACAGGGATTTTCAATTGTGCAGAGGGTTGGTGTCTCTAACCCCCTTATTGTTCAAGGGTCCACTGCAACACAATTATTTATTCATTCTTTTGTTGATGTCATTTATGTCTTTTTCAGTATTAGGCTGTTACAAATAAAGCCACTAGGGACATTTTTGGTGAGTTTTGTATAGACATGAACTTTTATTTTTCTTGGAAAGATAACCATGGGGCATGGTTGCATCATGTACGTAGTAGGTGTAATGTTTTAAGAAACTGCAAACCTATTTTCCGGAGCAGTTGTGCCATTTTACAATACCAACAGCAGTACATGAGAATTTTAGTTGCTTGGCATCCTTGCCAACACTTGGTGTCTTCTTAGTTTCAGAGATTCTAATAGGTGTGTAGGTAGGGGTCTCGTGATTTTATTTTTTATTTTCCAAATGAGTAATGATGTTAGGCATTTTTTCATGTGTTTGTTTGCCACCCACCTATCTTCTTTGGTAAGAGATCTGTTAAAATGTTTTGCCCATTTTTCTTGGGTTGTTTGGTTCCTTATTGTTGAGTTTTGATAGGTCTTTATGTGTTTTGGGTGCAAATATTTAATTATTATGCAATTATTTTCTTCCATGACTTGCCTTTTAATTCTCTTAATTGTGTATTTGAAAGAGCTGAAGTTCTTAATTTTAATGAAGTCCAGTTTATCAATAACTTTTTGTAGACCATTTCTTGCTCGTATCTGAACTGTCTTTGCCCAATATAAGGTCACTGTGGTTTTCTCCTCTTTTCCTCTAGAATTATAATATTTGCTTTCTGTCTCTCTCTCTATACACACACACACACACACACACACACACACACACACACACACACACACATCTATGGCTCATTTTAAGTTAATTTTTTATGTACAATGCAAGGTATGGGTTAAATGTCATTTAAAGATATAGATGATCTTTTTTCCCCCAGTACTATTTGTTGAAAAGATTATCCTTTGCCACTGAATTTTCTTTGCACCCTTCTTGAAGTTGTTCATAAATGTGTGGGGCTATTTTTGGACCCTAGATTCTACTCCACTGATCAATTTGTCTTTATGCCAATTCCACACTATCTTGGTTACTGTGCTTTGATAAGTCTTGAAATCAGGGGATGTTAGACCTGCAAACTTATTGTCTTGCGGATTTTTTGGTCTGTTCCAGGTCCTTTGCATTTCCACTTGAAATATTAGAATCAGTTTGATAATTTCTACAAAATTCTCTGCTGCGATTTTGATTAGGATTGCATTGGATCTGTAGATCAACTTGGAGACAATTTTTATCTTAACAGTATGGTCCTCTGTTTATTTAGTCTTTTATAATTTTTCTGAGCATCATTTTGTAGATTTTAGTGTATAGGTCTTACACATCTTTTACTAGATATTTACCTATGTATTTCATATTTCGTGTTGTTATTGTTAATACTATTAATTTTTAAATTTCAATTTCTGACTTTTCATTGTTAGCATGTAGAAATACATTTGATTGATTGATTGATTTGACAGAAAGATAGAGATCACAGGTAGGCAGAGCAGCAGGCAGAGAGAGAGGGGGAAGCAGGCTCCCCGCTGAGCAGAGAGCCTGATGCAGGGCTCGATCCCAGGACCCCGAGATCATGACCTGAGCCGAAGGCAGAGGCCCAACCCACTGAGCCACCCAGGTGCCCCTACATTTGATTTTTGTGTATTAATCTTCTATCCTGCAATCTTGTTAGCTTTTCATACTAGTTCTAATACCTTTTTATAGCTTCTATGGGATTTTATGCATAGATAATGGTATCATCTGCACATAAATATAGTTTTACTTCTTCCCTTCCAAGCTGGATGTCTTTTGTTTCTTTTTCTTGCCTCACTGTCTTGGTTAGATCTTCCATCTTGACGTTGAATTAAAAAAAAAAGGAAGGTGATGGATATGGTAATTAGTTTGGTTGTAGTAACCATTACAAAATGTATACACACATCAAAACATCACATTGCACAGCTTAAATACATACAATTCTTATTTGTCAGGAGGAAAGAAAGAAAGAAAGAAAGAAAGAAAGAAAGAAAGAAAGAGAGTGTTAAGAGCATGTGTCTTATTTTGGACCTTGGAGGAAGTATTCAGTCTCTCACCATTAAATGTGAGGTTAGCTGTGGTCTTTTGTAGAGGGCTTTTATCAGATTGAGGAAGTCCTTTCTATTACTAATTTGCTGAGCGTTTTATTTTTGAGATAATTGATATTCTAATTTAAGAAATAACACAGAGAGACCCATAAAACCTTCACTGTTTCCCCAATGATAACATCTTGCATAACTATTGTACAAATTCACAACCAGGAAATTGACATTGATACGACCATTGACCTTATTCAGATTTTACCAGATCTATGATTTCATTTGTGTGTGTGCGTATGTGCACGTGTGTGTATGTGTGTAGTTCTATGCAGTTTTATTGCAAGTGTAGATTTTTGTTATCTCCCCCACCTTAAGATAAAACAGCCCATCACAAAGATCTCTTAAGCTAATCTTTTACTTCATAGCTGCCTCCTTTCCTTTTCTCCTTCCTAGGGCCTGACAACCACTAATCTGTTCTTCATCTCTGTAATTTTGTCATTTCAAGAATGTGATATAAATGGAACCGTACAGTGTGTAACCTTTTGAGAATGGTTTTCTTCATTCAGCATAAGGCCCTGGAGATCCATCCAAGTTGTTATGTGTCAATAGTTCATTCTTCTTTGTTGCTGAGTAGTATTCTGTGGTTTGGAGGTACTAGTTTGTTTCAGTATTCACCAGTTAAAAGACACTTGAATTGTTTCCAGTTATGGTTATTACACATAAAGCTGCTGTGAACATTTGTGTGCAGGTTTTGTAAACATAAACCTGGGATAAATTTCTTTGGGATAAATGGTCAAGAGTATAATTCCTGGATCAGAAGATAATCCTTTTCAGTGAAATGTCTCACATTTTTGGCCTGTTTTCTAGTTGGATTGATCTTGACTATTGAGTTTTGAGAGTTCTTTATATAGTCTAGATACTAGTCTCCAGTTGGGTATGTAGTTTGCAAATATTTTCTCCCAGCCTGTAGCTTGTGCTTTTACCTTCCTCATACAGACTTTTGCAGAGCAAAAAGATTTTACTTTTGAGGAGGTCCACTTTATCAATTTTTTTGCCTTTTCTGGATTGTACTTTTAGGGTCAAGTGTTAAAAACTCAAGTTTCCAAAGGCTTTCTCCTGTTTTTCTTTTTTTTTTTTCCCCTAAAAATTTTATAGTTCTACATTTAAGTTTATGATTCATTTGGAATTAACATTTGTACAAGGCATAAGATTTAGGGGCTTCTGCCCCTCCCCCCATTAATGTCCAGTTATCCTATTGTCTTTTGTTAGAATTACCCTATTGTCTTTTGAATTGCTTTTTCACCTCTGTCAAAGATCTATTGGGCATATTTGTATGGGTCTACTTCTAGGTTCCATTGATATAAGTGTCTATCTCTGCTAATACCAACTTTCTTATTTACTGTAATTGTATAGTAAGCGTTAACAATGGATAGGGTGATTTCTCCCATTTACTTATCCTTTTTCAAAATTGGTTTCACTACTCTAGGTTCTTGCCTTTCCATATAAATTTTAGATAAGTTTGTCTTATTTTATTTTACTATTTTTGTATTAGTTTCAGAAGAATTTAGTGATTCATTAGTTGCATATAACACCCAGTGCTCATCACATCATGTGCCCTCCTTAATTACTCCATCCCCCCACTGACCTCCCCTCCAGCAACCCTCAGTTTGTTTCCTTGAGTTCAGCATCTCTTATGGTTTGCTTCCTCTCAATTTTCATCTTACTTTATTTTTCTTTCCCTTTCCCTATGTTCATCTGTTTTGTTTCTTTAATTTCACATATGAGTGAAATCATATGGTACTTGTTCTCTGACTTATTTTGCTTAGCATAATACCCTCTAGTTCCATCTACATCATTGCAAATGACAAGACTTTTTATTTTATTTTTATTATGTGCAAGGCTTGAACTTATGACCCTGAGACCAAGACCCTGAATGGGATCAAGAGTTGGATGCTTAATTGACTGAGCTACCCAAGTGTCCCAGGTTTGTTTTATTTTAAAATCTTGTTGTAATTTTGATGGAAATCACATTAAATCTAGAGATTAATTTGGAGAATATTGAAATCTTTACTATATTGAGTCTTCCAATAGATAAATATGGTGTGTCTCTATTTATTTAGGTCTTCTTTTATTTATTTCACCACATTTTGTGAGTTTTAGGAGACAGATTCTGTACATGTTTTGTAGGAATTGTACCTATATATTTCATATTTGGAGAAATGTCAATTGCATAGTGCCTTTCATTTCAGTTTCCATGTGTTCATTTTTTTGTAAATAGAAATGTGATTTATTTTTGTGTGTTGCTCTTTTATCATTTAACTTTGCTGAACTCAGTTTTAGGGATTATTTTATTTTATATTTTTGGTAGATTCCTTAGGGTTTTCTATGTACACATTATCAGTTATCAGCAAATAATGGTTTTAACTCTTACTTTTCAATTTGTATGTTTTTTATATTCTTTCTCATAACGCTGGCCAGGACTTCTATTACTTTGTTTAACAAGTCTGGTGAGAGAGGACATCCTCACTCTATTCCTGATATTAGAAGTAAAGCATTCAATCTTTCACTATTAAGTGTGATGTTCTTATAGGTGTTGTGGATGCTCAATAACAAGTTGAGGTAACTCCCCTTTATCTAGTGTGCTGAGACATTTATCATGATTGTGGATTTTGGATTTTTTCTTTTTTTATGATGGCTTTGGAGTTTGTCAAAAGCTCCTTCTGTATCAGTAGGTATGATGATATAACTTTTTCTCTTTAGCCTGTTGATATGTGGATTATACTGATTGATTTTTCAAATGTTGAACCTGCTTCATATTTTATGGTATAAGTTCTACTTGGTCATGGTGTAAAAATTCTTTTTATTCTTTTAAGATTTTATTTATTTATTTGACAGACAGAGATCACAAGTAGGCAGAGAGGCAGGCAGAGAGAGAGAGAGGGGGAAGCAGGCTCCTCTCTGAGCAGACTGCCTGATGCGGGGCTCGATCTCAGGACCCCAGGATCATGACCTGAGCCGAAGGCAGAGGCTTAAACCCACTGAGCCACCCAGGCACCCCTAAAAATTCTTTTTATAGATTGCTGAATTTGATTTGCTAATATTTTGTTGTAGATTGATGTATCTAAGTTTCTGAGATAAATTATTCTGCAGTTTTATTGTATTGTTAAAATGAGTTGGGAACTATTATTCCCTCTTTTTTTTCCTGTAAAGATAGTGGAAAATTGGTATGACTTCTTCTTTAAATGTTTAGTAGAATTCTCCAGTGAAATCAAATGAGTCTGTATATTTCTTTTGGGAACTTTTAAGTTACAAAATCCATTTCTACAATGATCATAGGACTATTCAGTCTTTTAATTTCATCTTGGTAGAGTTTCAATAGTTTGTGGTTTTCAAGAAATTTAGTCTATTTTTTCTGAGTTGTTTAATTTAAGAGTGCAAAGTTGTTTATAGTATTTCATTATTACTCCTTTAGTAGCTGTGGGAATCTGTAGTGATAACCCTTCTTGCAAATCTGACATTAATGATTTAGGTCTTTCTACAGGTAATGTTTCCCTGCTTTCAATTTCATGTATTTCTGCTCTTATCCTCATTATTTTCTTCCTTTTGCTTGCTTTGTACTTATTTTGCTCTTCTTTTACTAGTTTCTTGAGGTAGGAGCTTAGATTATTGATTAGAGACTTTTTCTGTTTTCTACTGTAAGCATTTTAGTGTTATAAATTTACCTCTCATCAGTACTTTAGCTGCATTCCACATGTTTTGACCTGTTGTATTTTAATTTTCATTGTTTAATATATTTTTATTTCCTTTGAGACTGCCTTTTTGATATATGGATATATTTAATTTACAAGTGTTTGGAGGTTTTTCTGTTGTCTTTCTAATGCTGATTTCTTATTATTTTATGTATTTTGAATGTAGCTGCTCCTGCTTTTTAAAAACTAGTTTTCTTAAAGTTTGCTGTAGGTGTGACAACATATCTATGCAATAGTTTACTCTTTTATAGTTTAAATGACAGCAGAGAACTTCTTTTTTCTTTCTTTCTTTCTTTAACAATTTTATTTATTTGTCAGAGTGCGCATGCGTGCGAGATAGAGAGAAAGAGAGAGAGAACAAGCAGGGGAAGAAGCAGAGGCAGAAGCAGGCTCCCCACTGAGCAGGGACTCGATGTGGGACTCAATCCCGGAATCCTGAGACCATGACCTGAGCTGAAGGCAGCCACTTAACTTACTGAGCCACCCAGGTGTCCCAGAAACCTTATTTTCATTAGGTCCTTTTATCATTCCCTATTCTTAAATATGATTGTCTTAAGCATTTCTACTACATATACTGCATCAGAAAGTGTTATAATCTTTGATTTACCTATCAAATATGACTTAACAAACTCATGTAAATTATATTTGGCCTTCTTTCAACCATTTGGATATTCTTTCCCTCTCTCTCTTTCTTTTTAAGTTCTGTTATATTTTCCTTTCTGCTTAGAGAACTTCCTTTACACATTCTCTAAAGATAGACTTGCTAATGACGAATCCTCTTAGTTTTTCTTTATTGGAGAATTTCTTTATGTGTCCTTCCTTCCAAAAAGAGGTTTTAGCCAGATGTGGAGTTAAGAGTTGATTATATTTTCCTTTCAAAATTTGAAAAATGTTGTGCCTCTTCCTCTGGTCTCCATGTTCCAGGTGAGAATTTCACTGTCATTCAAATTGGTGATCCCTTATGAATAATGTATCATTATTCTCTGGCTGTTTTCCAAGTTTTTTTTTTTTTCTTTGTCTTTTAGATTTTGGAAATTGAGTTATGATGATATGTCAAGGTATGGATTTCTCTGAGTTTATTCAATTTGGATTTCACTCAGTTTCTTAAATCAGTAGATTTTTTTTCATCTTTGGGAAATTTTTATCCATTATTTTGACAAATACTCTTTTAGTCCAATTGCTCACCTTTTTTTTTTTTTTTTTTTTGGAACTCCCTTGGTAAAAATTAGCTCTTTTGTTATTGTTCTATAGGTCTCTGAGACTGTGTTTACTTATTTGAACTATTTTCTCTCTATTGCTCAGATTGGGTAAATTACTCAAATCCACTATTCTATCCTCTGAAAACTCCACTCCACTGTTAAACCTATCCAGTCAGTTTTTTATTTTAGTTATTGCATATTATGGACAGAGTTGTGTTCCTACAAATTCATATATTGAATCCCCAACTCCAAATGTGACTGACTATACTTGTAGACAGGGCCTTTTAAAGGCTACTAAGGTTAAATTGGAATCTTAAGTGTGGAATCTAATTCAAAAGAACTGGTGTCCATATAAGAGGAGTGAGGGACACTGAGGCTCTCTCTCTCCCTCTGAGCATGCACAAAGGGCATGGGAGGAAACCTGTGAGATGGTGGCTGTCTTTAAGCCAGGAAGGGAGCTCTCTGCAGAAACAGAATGTTCCAGCACTTTGATCTTGGTCTTCTAGCCTCCAGAACTGAGAAAATAAATTTTTGTTGAGTTATCCAGTGACTTAATATCACACAAGTGGTATTTTGCTATGGTAGCTCAAGCAGACTAATACATTGCATTAGTTCTATAATTGCTATTTTTAAAAAAATCTTTATACCTTCTATTTATTTGTTGAGATTTTCTATTTTTCTTTTTTTTTTCAAGAGAATTGGTCATTGCTGATAGAAGCATTTTTATGGTATTTGCTCAAATATCCTAGTCAGATAATTCTCACATCTGATTTATCTGAATGTTGTTATGTGTTACCTCCCATTCAAGTTGGGATATTCTTTGCCCTGGGTATAAGTGATTTTTCAATTGTATTCCAAATATTTTAGATATTATATTATGAAACTCTGTGTTTTATTTAATTTTGTTTTAGCAGGTAATCCCCTTTTTGAGGGGTAGCATTTGGGTTGGGTGGGTGAATTTATCACGTTTCCTGCTGGGTACTGCTAACACAGCCTCAGCAAAAGTAGAGCGCTAATACACAGCAAATGACTGACCTGAGGTTCAGCTTACCCCGAGGTCCTGCTGACACCATCCTCTCACCAACTTATTGCCTCTGAGTGGAGGTGTAAGCTCAGTTCCTTTCTGGGTGTCTGACACCAGGGAGGGAGGAGTGAAGGGCTGACAACTGCTTTGACTGCTACAGGATGAGTAAGGAAGCTCCACTCTTTTCTACTGAGATCTGCTGAACCAGGGAGGAAGGTGGAGGGAGGGACATGCCAACTCACTCTGCCTCTGACCAATCAGTTCCACCTCATTGATGCTGCATGGGAGAGGAGGCTTGGGGTGAACACTGTGGAGAGAGAGGGGAGGAAGCATCAGCCAGGTCAGGATGGAGTCTAACTCCCCACTTGGCCCTACTGGCAGCACACAGGGGAGAAACAGAATCTTGTTTAGTCCTGTTTCACATTGTCTTCTTCAGTCTCCATGATGCTGGCTGCATCTAGAGGGTCAGCTCCCCACTGGGTTCTGATGATACCAGGAGTAGGGAATTGTGAGTGCTGAGCTGACTCACACTAACTCACTCATACTGGGTAGGGGGTAGAAGGTGACCTCACTGCTGTGGTCTTTTTCATGTTTCCTTTTAGGGTTAATGGAGGTTTTTGGATTTGTGGGTTTATAATTTTCCTCACCTTTGGAACATTTTCAGCAATTCTTCAATATTTTTTCAGTCTGCTACTGACTCCTTCAGGGACTCAATTTACATTTATATTTATCTGCTTGAAATACTCCCACAGTTTGCTAATGCTCTTTTCATTTTTAAAAATTCTATTTTTCTGTTTCATTTTGAATGGTTTCTATTTCTATTTCACTTTGAATGGTTTCTATTTCTGTGTGTTCATGTTCACTCATCTTTTCTTTTGCAATGTTTAATTTGCTATCAGTTCTGTTTTGTGTATTTTTTATCTCACACTTTGTAGTTTTCATTTATAGAAGTTAAATTTATTTTGGTCAGTTTTATATGCTGCAGATCTCTACTTAATATGTTCAATATTCCATGTTTTTGAGCATATGGAAATCGGTCATTACTTTTTTAAGATGTTCTAGTCTGGCAAAGAAGTCATCTGTTTCATTTCTTGGTTAGTTTCAGTTCATTGATTTTTCTCCTCACTGTGGGTTGTATTTTTCATGTCTGGTTATGTTTTAATTGGATACCAGATATACCTTGTTAGATGCTAGATATTTTTGTCTTTCTGTAAATATTTTTGAGCTTTGTTTTTGGACTCAGTTAAGTTGCTTAAAATGTAAGTTCTAATATATTTAATTTTAAGTTTAAGTAGGTTGAATGTTCACTGTAAGTTATTTAATAATTATGTTCCCAATTGATTAGTACTTAATTTTGATTACTATGCTTTTGCTGGATTATGTTTTCTGTAATAATTATCAGGAGGTTTCATGGATCATCTACATTTGGATGACTTAACTATCTTAGATGCATTTCTATTGCTGATAATGTAGACATATGACAACTTGGGAAGTAGTAGAGCTCCTGAGTCACACTTTTACCCTCAAATTTCTACAGTTTCATTGTGTTCTATAGAAATGCTGAGGGGAAGATTATAGTCAGTGAATAGTTTTCTTTTTAGGATACCAGTTTTTACTTTCTCAATGAATCTATGATTCTTTATTGGACAAATCTTGATTTTTTTAATCCTATTTTTTTTATTGGGACATAGTAAGACTTTGTATTGTATTTACATTTTCTTTCATTGAGACAAATATCTATTTGTGTCTGGATACATTTTGTATCTTGCAATTTGCTTTCTAGAATTTACTTAGGTATACTAATTATTTTTATGTTAGATTTCCATTTCTCTCCTATTTGCCTCTGTTATTCTCACTCTTGTCCCTTTCATTTCTTTACTTGTCTTCCTCTGTGTTTCTTATCATTAATTTTTTTCTTCTTTGTTTCCTTGGAGTAAATCTCCCACAGTTTTCTCTTCAGCTACTGTTTCCATACTGTTTTCCTCTTCTTTCACCTCCTCCTCCTTCTCCCTTGCTGTTCCTATATCTTCATGTCTTCCTCTGTCTACTCATCTTCTTTTTGTTAAAATTTTACTTAATATTGAATGCTGTGGTTTTAAATATATTTGTCTTTTAATAGAGTCAGTTCTATTTGAATTTGATAAACAAACAAAATAACATGGGTAGAATTTTCTTGACTCTGCCTTTTTTAAAACGTAGACAACATGTTGATTGTCTCCTTAGGATGAGTTAAACTAAAGTGTTGGACCCTGTACTAGGACAAAGGACATGCTGAGCTAAGAAGGAAACTGCAGTCATGATTCCATTTCATCTAAGAACCAGTGAGGCAAATCTTACTCAATGTTTGCTCACTGACTGGATAAACCCCTGAATGCTTACTGGCCCTGTCTCACAGAGAAGTACCACGTTAGGTTGGAGGATTAAAGCCACCTTGCTCATTACCAAGTACTCTTCAAATCTTGGGCTGAGAATCTCAGAGTAAGCCAAGGTGGTGGTTTCAGGATAATGCATTTTGGTAAAATATTTCACTTTCCCTGAGACATCATAGGTTTTTATTCCAAAGAAATTGTACCATGTGTATTTGGGCTCTTTTGCATGACCATGGAACAATTAGTGACAGTTATTACAAATTGGAAGTCTGTGGTTGTGACCAAATTCCTGGAATGGGTGACTCCAGACAGACAATGTCTGCCCTTCTAAGTACAGACTGGGGAGGGAAGTCCCCAGGCAGGACTGCCACTGATGCAACACATCTGTGCAGGAGGCTCAGCACAAAGCTCTCCTTTTCCAAACATTTCTACACTGCTATGTGGGAGTAGATCCCTTGAGGTACATTAAATCTGTGTTCTGCTGAAAGGCCCAAGACTCCCAGCAGCCTTCAGGGATGGGCATTGTGTGTGATTTGGGGAGGTCACTGGGTCCCCTATCACTCTTGTTCTCTCTGCACTGTGGCACTTTATGGAGAGTTCACACTCAGGCATGTCAGAGCTAAATGGTGCAGGCTGATCTGGTGTCACTTGCTAATGCCCTAGATTCTTTATTGCTGTAGATACGCGTGTGTGAGGGACAGCTCAGACTCCCAGTCGCCCAACTCTGCCCATTTCCGTGCTGAATGAGACAGCAAGCTCAGTCCTTTCTTCACCTCCTGTCAGAGCAGTCTTTGCCCTTATCCTGTTTTATATAACTGCCTCTCAGACGTTGATTGAACCTAGAATTTTGATATTCATTTGCTACTGCTTTATCTGGCCTATGATTCTGTGTGTTGAAGACTAAATGCACCAAGAGAGAAAGGACCTGCAAATTATTTGTAAAAATAGACGTGAGATTTGCATCACTGAAATTAGGCTTGAATTGATTAACCACGTCTCAATTAAAACTTAAAGAAAACTTCTTCTTGGTTGTGCAGTATAGAAAATAGATGTTGCATAGCTCACAATTCTTGCAGGGTAAGAATAGGATCATCCACCCTGCTCCAGGCCATGGCTGAATGATTCAAGGGAGAGGAGCCTGATTCAAAGAATCACATTCTGTCTTTCAGGACTATGAATAAAGATTTTATTTATTATTTATTTGACAGACAGAGATCACAAGTAGGCAGAGAGGCAGGCAGAGAGAGAGGAGGGGAAGTAGGCTCACCGCCGAGCAGAGAGCCTGATGCGGGGCTCGATCCCAGAACCCTGGGATCATGACCTGAGCCAAAGGCAGAGGCCCCAACCCACTGAGCCACCCAGGCGCCCTTTCAGGACTATGAAAAACTGAGTGGAAATAGAAGAGCCAGAAAGCGTTGGAGCACATTTACATTAAGGCAGAACCTTAGACCTGAGGTCCACTGGCCACTGTATCTGGGGTACCTGGGCTCTCCTCTCATTCTTGCCTTACTTCTTCATTCTTGTTTCTACTCATTGTGTCCTCTGAACTCAAGAGTCTGAGAATTACTACAGCCAGTTCCCTGCTGTTGGCCATACCTGTTAGACATGCCCCTATAGCTTATCCATGCCACAGCTTGATGAAACATTGCCAGAATCCAGGATTCTAAGCTCACTCTGTCAAGGTACTTGGGCCCCATTTTCACCCCCTTTATAGGTCACAAAACCCCAGCTAGGAAATAAAATGAAGATGTTGGTATGTGGGAGTATCTGCCTTTCTGAAATCCAACAAATTTACTCATAGATCCTTCTGGTCCATTGAAGTAAAATATTACCCACTGTATTCAAGAATGTATCTAAAGGCTCTAGGATTATTATTTGGAACTGAGATGCATGCACCCACTTAATATATTTAATAATGATTATCGTTTCAATTTTGTACTTGATGTTAATGATGGTTGGTAAATAAAATATGTTTATTGAGTCAGTCACGAGGAATTTAACATAGATAACACTGATTTACTTGTTAATTAATTGATGAAATCATTATCTAATTTATTTAATGGCCATTCACCCCTTCAGAAAACTTTATGGAGGACAACCTCACGGCAGGGCAGGTGTTGGGGGAGACCAAGATAGGAGCAAAACATAGCACTTGTTCCAAGGGAACTCAAGGTGGGGAGTCAATCCTAAAAATTTTAAATATGTGTTGATAAGCATGAGAAAAGACTTGTGGGCATGAACTTGGTGAAATAAATTTATACAGATATAACTGAAGGGGAGAAGGTCAGAAGTTTCTTGGCATCATGCAGATGAGAGATGGTAATCTACATGGCAGTAATGGTAGTGTTTATGAAGAGATATTGGCAATTCTCTTAGACACTGAAGCAGTAGGATGGAACTAAGTGATTGGAAGGGGTGGGGGTGGACAGTGCAGGAGAAGGAGAGTTGAGGGTACAGACTGAGTTGCCAGTGGTAGTAGAGATAGTGCTCGCTTTGGCAGCACATATACAAAAAAAAAAAAAAAAGATGGTAGTAGAGATAAAAATGAAAAAGAATGTTTATGTGGAAAGTTTGTTTCTGTTTCCTCACAGGAACTGATTAGATCCAAGTGGAAATGCTGAGTAAGTCTGAACTTAGGAGAGAAATCTGGGCTGAACACTTGATTAGAGACTCATTTTCTAAAGAGATGGTAATAGAAGGCATGGAATTGGAAGAGATCACCAGAAAGAGTGATTCAGGACAGAGTTAATAGTTTAAGGGTCACCAAAATTTAAAAGAAAGTGTGGAAAAAGAAATATGGGAGGTAA
Source organism: Lontra canadensis (assembly GCF_010015895.1). NCBI lineage: Eukaryota > Metazoa > Chordata > Mammalia > Carnivora > Mustelidae > Lontra > Lontra canadensis. The sequence continues at coordinate 27,531,337 of NW_022630997.1, forward strand.
GTAAAAAAGGGATAAGGAAGTAGAATAAAAAGTAGCAGAGTGTGGTGTTAAGGAAGCCAAAGAGAATATTTGGATTAGAAGGGAGGAATCATCTCTTTTGAATGATACTGAGATGTGAAGGATGATGTGTACAAAGTTCTTAATTGATGACTTCTGTTTTCTTTGAGCTGTAGGAGAGAAAGTTTCTGAAGAGAGTGAATTTCAGAGGTTTGAGAACAGAATTTCTGGGCAACTTTCCAGCCTGATGTAGGAAGCAGGATGAGATAATCTATGTAATGTACTTTGAATAATGCCTGGCAAAGATTAAACTCTCAGTAAATGTTGGCAGCTACTATAATGGCACCAAATTGTTCAGCTTTGTGGTTTTTCTCTAATAGTGATTAGCACCTGGAATATAAGCACAAAAAAAGTTGGACAAATGCATTAATTCTGAGGGGGATTTTTCAAGAAGTGAGATGGAAGAATAAGAGACTTCTGAAAATTGGCAAGTGTGATAGAAATATTGTTCTGTGGAATCTTAACTGGATTAAAAAAAAAAAAAAACAGAAGACAAGAGAAGGCTGCTAGATAATGAGAAAATAAACAGTTCCTGGGCCAGAAAGTCTTGATAATATTACAACACTGGAGAAATGGGAGTAATTAAATGAAAAGGACTGAGGATGGAAGGTTGAGGAAGTATGGGATTTGTGAATTTTGGACTTAAGAGTTCAGCAGTAATCAGTGATGACAGTGTTCCAGGGAGATAATGGAAGCAAGTTGACAAAGTGGAACAAGGTGAATGTCACTGAGCTGATTTAAGGACTAATCAGGTGTAGGGCTTGAGTGTTAAATCACCTGGGGCGGTAAGACCTGGAGGTAAGGGAGTGAACAGGAAGCTGATAGAGGTGGTAGCTAGAAGTGGGGGATGTATCTTAGTCTGTTTTTTCCAGAAAGCAAACCCTGAAACCGATACTTGAGTGAAAGTTCTTGATTGGGACCCAAGGGGTAGGAGTAAGTGTCAGTAAGAGTGAAACCAGGGAAGAGAAGAAGCCATACATCATGCTGGCCACTGCTTTAGGCAACTGGTTGCTGATCCTGTTGGACAATTTAAGGAGCCGCATGAGAGGGATTGCAGGATCTTCTCTATGGAAAGAAAGAAGGAAACATTTTTCCATTGGATCCCATCTCCATTAGTCAAAGAACCCTGGTATAGTACCATCACCCCTAAATTTCTGGGTTGAGCATCTGTGAACAAAGCAGTTTAGACAAAGAGAAACAGTGCGGCAGGAGACAAGATGCTTCCAGGTTGTACCTGCGTGAAGGGGGTCAACTTCTACAGAGTCCTGGCTGCTCCATAGTGACTAAGAGAAGAGGGAGGTGAGGCTGAGAGCATCTGAAAGGATGCCCAAGGGGTATCCACAGCAGGCCACCCCTTGTACTAGGCATATCTGTTCATTCCATCCATTTGGTCCCACATGTCACAAAGTCAGCTTCAAGGCAGTGTCCTGCAATCTCTGCAAATATGTAATTTAAAAGGGTTAGTGAAACAGGTTACAGTCACTGCTGCATCTGGCTATATGGCAATAACTAGTATTCAATGACTATTCCTCCATCACTTATTCTACATTTTCCTCACCCTTTGCCAGCAGTTGGGCTGGGTCTGTGTCACTTGCCTGGAGCAGGAACTTTGACCTTCTTACCTAAAGCATCCAAGTCCTCGTTTGTCTTGCCCTGTTACCTGGAAGTTGCTGTGACTGACTGCTTACCATCCTCACTGGCTGTGGAAAGCCCAAGAGATGCACCAGTAAATCACCCAGGTTCTATATAGGCCCTCTCTTAATCCATTTTAGAGAAGAAACACTAGCTCCTCAGAACAGTCAGGATACAGAGCCCCCACCAATAACTCTTCTCCTTTTTTCCCCCTGCTGGTTCACTGGCATTAACAGTCCTAAAGTGACCAGGTGAGAGTTCCAACTTCAAGCTGAATGAATCTGTATTGTGTTCACTTAGAAAAGCCTCGCCCCTACCATCACTACGCTGTCCTATGAACCAGGGTCTCTAATCTATCAAAGTCTAAGGCTGTGTGACAGGAAGCACAAATTCCACATGAGGGTTGGTGACGTGAGGGGAGAGGCCAGTCTCACTTCTGGACGTTTCTTGATTTCCCTGATCCTGTAATCAGGTTCTTCTGGGCTCTGACCCATAACCCAAGGCATCAGCTCTTCCCAGCAGTCGTGTACCTAACACCTCAAACTACTTCTCCCTATAAGTTCATCAGCCACATGGATTCTTGCTATTCTGCTTACCAGGAGGTTTTTCCTTTACTCTTGTCCTCTAGGGACCCTGGGGATAGAATACAGTAGCAATCTATTTGAACTCATTATCACCAACTTATGCCAGCTCAGGTGTGGGAATAGGCCTAGTTAATCTCTCCTCTGGCAGCTGAAAGCAGGGAAGCCCCATGAGTCCATGGATGTGAGTAGAAGGAGAGACACTGGTACCATAGTGAGGGTGATGTGCGAGATGGGGCGATCGGTTTATGTAATGTGCTTTCCCTTTTGGGTCTGCGTAGGTCAGATCTTGAACATACCAGTTCCTCTGTGCAAAGGATTGCTGTTGTGCCCACTCAAACTTGTGGCATATGGGACATCTGAATACATCCAGCCCCAACCCCATGGTACCTTGGTCTCCCCTGGCTCAGAGCTTGTTTTACCAGGGTCTAATGACATGCCTGGAGCTATTTTTCAAATAGTTAGTAGCTTTCAACTATAGAAAGGTGACCCTGCTCTAGCCCCCTCAGAGTCTGTGAACCAGCTCTGCTATAGAGACTTTCTAGATGCTCTGTAGAATCCTGTTCCACCAAATTCTAAGAGGCAGGGCAGTTTGCACACAGGTAGACCTGTGGTGGAGAACTTTTCTTGCTCTGGGCCCCTCTCAAAACTGGCAGCTTACGGATCATCTGATAAATGAATCAAATCAGTACTTTTAAGTGTGATCTATGATGTGTCCCAAATCCATAAGGCCGAGCTAACATCATCTGATTTCTTAGTGGAGAGGAGTACAAGGTGCAACAGTGTGCCCTTTATCTGAGAGGAAATGTCCCAGCATATTGAAGACCACTGGGCTCTACTGGATTCACCAATGGGGCAAAACCTGGTGAGATTTATCGCCCATCTTAAGCCCACATGTGTCCATGATTGCATCTAGAGTATGTTCATGTTTTCAAATGAGAGAACTCTGCATTTCATGCCTATAAAAGGTCATCCAAGTTGGGATTTATAACATTGGGGTTTTCAAAGGCCACTTCACTTATTTCCAGCTAAAAAATGGGACTTTTAGTGTCTAAAACTGTCTATCCTCACAGTTTTATAATGAGGATCATATGAGATAGTATGCACAAAACACTTTAAACTGTAAAGCATTGTTTAAATATTAAATGATTGATATTTTCTTCCTTCCTTCCTTCCTTCCTTCCTTCCTTCCTTCCTTCCTTCCTTCCCTGAAGTTTGAGAGAGGAGAGAGAAATGGATTAGTGGTGTTCTGAGAAATCTTGGGAATTAAGCAAACAAGGGACTGCTCTTACTTATGCAAGACTGTCCTCAAGACCTCTAAGTCCCAGCTTGTGGCTTGGGATTGATAACTGAAGGGTGAAATGGAGCATTTCCAAGGTCTGACGTTTTAATTTATATCTCTTCTTTGTGGAGATACTAAATTGTAGCCAAGTTGTAATGAAACTCATCTTGAATAGAAAGTTTGCCAAGTACTTTATGAACTCTATATACTGCATAACTAGCCAGTTAGTCTATGAAGAGGGGTGTGAGGGTCCATGACCTTGGTGTAGGCCTTTGGGAAGGAGGACAAGGTCCATATATTCTCAGTACCGGCACCCTATTTCAGTCTAGGAGCTTGGCCTGGGATGGATTGGATTTTCCCAGGCTTTCACTGCTCCTTAAGTAGAAGCTGTGCTCCAGAGTAAGCAGTTTGATTTGGGAGTGGATGGATGGCCAGGTGCATGGATTCCAAGGAATAATGATTGGAGCATTATGACAAGTTGATGACCGTGGCAGAAGGAGAGGCTCTAGGAGTAAACCTTGGGGAGTCAGCTATAGGTATGAGTTCCGACCAGCCTCATTTGCACTGTTACTGGGCTGCACTCAGGTTGAAGATGGGGAGGAGGCCAAGTTGTTCTCTTGCAGGTCGGCTTTCTGGGAACAAACATGTGCTGGAAATCCTAGCCTTCCTCCTGCATGAAATTGAAGGAAATACCTAGAAATACAGCTTCAGTGTGGACATTGAGCAAACGTGGCTTGCAAGGTGCACTTTCAGAACAACTTCTGAATTGTCAGTGTGCTGATATTTGTTTTTCCTGATAATGTGGGAATCTGAAAGGACACATGTACATTCATAAAGGTACATAAAAATGAATATCAGTGATCACTGAGAGGACGGGAGAGTAAAAGTCAAATGATTCTTCTTTCTGCAGCTGGGCTTCATGGTTTTGGGCTGCTGACATCCAACCTGACCTGAATCCAAAGCCCTCTTTGGAAAGTGTCAGTTTTCATGAACACTTAGTTGTCTGCAACTTTGGTGTAGTATATCTATTTATTTTCCCCCAAATTATTTTTTGGACTTTTGGAAAAATGGCAAGGAAAAATACTTTTGTAAAATTTAGGAACAATTTGATGGAGCATTATTGCCTTTTCTCATTGAAAACAACTCTAAAGCTGGTCTAGCAAATGGGGTTTAGTCAAATAAATCCAAAAACATTATAAATAGCTTGAGAAAACCACTTTTCATTGTATCATACTACAATTTCAGTTTCAAAGCTCCATAGTGCCATAAGAAACAGGGCTAAAGGGGTGCCTGGGTGGCTCAGTGGGTTAAGCCTCTGCCTTTGGCTCAGGTCATGATCTCAGGGTCCTGGGATTGAGCCCCGCATAGGGCTCTCTGCTCAGCGGGGAGCCTGCTTCCCCCCTCTCTCTCTGCTTGCTTCTCTGCCTACTTGTGATCTCTCTCTCTCTCTCTGTCAAATAAATAAATAAAATATTAAAAAAAAGAAACAGGGCTAAAGAGTGGTGTCTCAATGGAAATATAATTTTATTGCATTGTAAGAAAAAAAATACATGTTCTCTGTGAAGGAAGAACTTCACATATTTGTAAATGTTCCCAATACTTTTCTACATATCTTGGGATTACAATCTAAACAAGAAAACCCATTGGAATCATTTCACTTGTGAGCCTGCAGAAAGCTCCTGTCTTTGCCAGGGTCATGCAAGGTTTCCTCAGAGACCTGTGTGGTGGAAAGTCTTACCACAAGGGTTGAGTCTCATGGACTGGCCAAGAGTCCCAAGGCTTTCATTTATTTGCTTTTGACTATGGGAAGTTATATCACCTTTATAAATCTGCATCTTCATTTGTAAAATGATGACAAAAAAAATAGCACCTATTTCATAGACCAGTTGTGAGAATTGATTATAAATGTGAAGTTCTTATTAGCATAGAACTTAGAACTTGGAGGAGAGTTGATAAATGACAGCTTTTTCTATTTTTATGATGACTATAAGGGACATTCATCAGAAGCTGAGTGAGTTGTCTTAAATTGAAATTATAAAGCACTTACTTTGTGCAAGACACTATGAAAGGCTGGCCCATCATAAGCATCTCAAAGGAATAGCAGGATGTGGAGGAGCAGTGCCAGGACACTTGAGGAATATAAAAGGCCCAGGTGCACACACACAGGTCTATGCCCTAGCAGCCTGTGAACACCCACACACCCACATATAACACACCAACACACACACCAGAGCAGAGCTCTGCTCTTCAACATTTCATGTGCTCCCTGCATTCCCCAGCCTCCCTTGCAGTGGGTCTATGTTTTGGACAACAGATTATAAGTAGAAGTGACAGTGTCACTTCTGGAATGAGGAAGTAAGGGCCAGTGTGCCTCCTCTTTCACAGTTATTGGGACTTAGGGGAGACTTGTCCTGGGTCACATAGTTCAAGGTGGAGGGACCTGCTGGAAGGAACCACACCAAATATTGTGTGAGACCTATACCTTTGTGTGTGAAGTAACTGAGATATTGGGGTTAGTCATAGGAACTAGTCTCACTCACCCTGAGACATTTACCTATAACTTGACAGGGCAGACCTCTAGAATAAACTCTGGGGAGAGTCAAGAACAATATATCCAATGGTTGATTTTATTAGCTCATGTATGATTAATTTTCAAAAAACATCATACCTATTAATATGTACCCCTGGAAAGACCATGATGGTGAACTGCTGCTATATCCTTCAAGCCTGTATTTAGAGAAACTATTTTCATCACCATAGTGGTTTATACTATGTTGGAAATTCTCTGAGAACTGGACTACTTCCTCAGCTCTTTCTGGCCTTTCTGGTGATTGAGGTTAATGTCCCTCCCTAATCCAGATATCCAGAGCAGGGGATGTGGTTTCTTGGAAGAAGACAGGGAGGGGCCGATGAATGACCAAAGGAGTGCTGGTCACAGACAGAGAATATGACAAGAAAGTTGGGGATGGGCTGGGGTGTTTCTATACACTCTGTGGGAGACCAGTGGAAAGTAGCAATCTGGGATCCAGGCTATGGATGGCATCAAACAAGGTCAAAAGCCCTTACTGGTGATTGAGAAGGTGGAAAAGGCTGGTGGTCACAAGTGGGCAAAGTGCTGGTTCAGGGCTAACTAGCCAATAAGTACAAATGTCTCTTATATGTGAAATATCTTATGAATATTATCTTTTCTGATCTTCCTGAGGACTTTATAAAATAGGATTGATTACATTTTAATAGTAAAAATATTGAGGGTGAAAGATATTAAGTAAGTTGTCTGAAGTCACAGAATTACTAAAGATTCAAAGATTCAAACTTGAGATTATTCAAGATCCGAAAGCAGATTTCTCAGGTTCAAAAGCCCTTTCCTCTTTCATGTATTGCCTCCCAAGAAGAAGAAAGCATGAGAAAAAAAGGTCATTACCCAGGCTACTTGGCAGGGCCGTTATTGCAGCTTCAGCCAGGAGGAAGAGGAAACGGGGAATAGGTGTGGTAGGTGCAGGCAAGATCCAAGCCAGTGTCATTTTCCAAGGGGAAGTCTGTTCCAGTAGTTGGGCTAATAGCAGATGCTTCCAGTAAACACAGGTGGAAGAGGCAAAGGTAGTGCTATTCTTATTCCACCTGATCTGTTTGGCTCCATGCTGGAAGTACAGGTCAGTGTCCAAGCACTTGAGAGGGGTCCGGTCAGGAGTGGGTGGGGCATCAGTCATTCTACCTGGATCCCAGGCAGGACTCTTGTCCCAGTGGGTGGCCTGGATTCAAATGAGAACATGGATGCGACCCTTGGCCCACTGACTAGGGACATAGCAGAGCTCAGCAGAGCTTTGACAGCAAAGGGTGTGATGGTGTCCAGACTTGCCTGTGTCCACAGGATGCGGACAGGCAGGTCTAGGGTCTGCTCTTCCGGTTGGTGGGTTTAAGTCTCCAAATACTTGGACTGTGGTAGGTCTACAACTTAGGGTTCTGGAGAAAGTCAGCGACTGACAGGTTCAAAGGTAACAGACATGGTTCCAAGTTGCATGTTACATTTCACCCCATGGGAGGGTCCAATTCTGAATGGAATTTGGGACCATGAGAAGTGAGGACTGAGGATCTGTAAGGTCAGAAACTTGGTTGTAGACTTGCATGAAGATGAAGATGAGCCAGTTTCTAAAAACTTAAATCCAGGCAGATCCCAAGAAGGGTGAGATAGGAGATAAAGCAACTGTTCTTCAGATATCTGCCAACAGGCCGTGATGTGACTCTCCAGGAGCACAACTGAGGGGGTACCTCCCACCTTGCCTTTTGTTCCATGTAAACATACTGGTCTAGCTTTCGACTTTCTGGTTCAGGACTGGCAGTGAAGGGAGGGCCGGCGTCACCCTCCCTGCCTCCCCTCTGCAACCATCTTCCCCAGTACAGGACATGGAAATATCCTAGCAGCCCCCACCACCATCCTGCTCAATCTGGAAAGGGAGACCAAGAGAAGAAGAAAGAAAAACACTTATTGAGAAACTATAGCAAGACAAAAGTTGAAGTGGGACAGTGGAGACCAAAGGAGAAGGAATGGCTTTCTCTTGGTAGTCCAATGGCAATGCTGGTATGTCAAGGTGCTTTTATGCATGTATTTCCCAGGTTCTAGGGTTTTTAATCATAAAGTTTTGGTTGACCTATTGAGTAAGGAGGACTGATGGGCCAGTTGAAAGAGCCAAGCTTCATGTACCGCCTTCCAGGAGCTGGCAGGCATGATGCCTTCGAGAGGTGTGTTCTGGAGTCTCCAGAGGAAGGGGAGACTCAGGTTTAGGGAAGCACAAAGTTGTGAGCAGAACTGGGTAAGTTAGAACAAGAGGGTGATTGTTTTTTGTTGTCTAGCCTGCCCCGTCCCACAAGCTAGCACACATGGCTATTGAGACAGAGAAGTGTGCTAGTCCAAAGGGAGATGTGCTGTGGGTGAGGGTAAAATACACCCCAGAGTTCTAAGACCTGGAGTGAGAAGAAAAATGTAACCTATCTCAGTATTTTCACATATGTTGTCTATTGAAGTGATAATGTTTTGGATATATTAAGTTAAATCAATTATATTATTAAACTATTTTACAGATTTCTTTTTGCCTTTTAAGATGTGGCTACCAGAAAATTTGAAGCTATACATGCGGCATGTACTGTACTTTTATTGGAGAACACTGGTTTAGGCTCTTCTTAAAGTTCCAGGAGCAGAATATGAGAACCTGAGATGCAGATAGACAGACAGACAGACAGAGACACACACACATAAAAACACAGATGTGGGTTCCAGGCAACTCTAGCATCTGGTAGATAAATTCGAAATGTTATAAATTCTCAAAAATAATGCAGAGCCTTCCTCAGCCCTTGGTGATGCATTGTTGTTGATCAGTTTCCCCTTTTTCTCTTGGTCATCAGCCCCTCTGTTCCTGCTATTTCCCTCTTCAAACTTAGGCTGTTTTCCACTTTTTAAAATGCCACCATAGATTCAGGGTGTGAGATGTGCTGGAGAAAAGCAAACAAGTACTTACATTTTGGGAATAAGAAATCGTTTTTCCCAGACCGTGGAGGAGAACATAATGGGGCTTTTCTGCATTCCAGCTGCAATGTTGGCTCTGGCAGGCTGGCTGTTCTCTGATATAATGTGAAACATAACTCAGTGGTCATTTCAATGTGTAAAAAGTTCAGCAGTATTGTTGGAACTATCATCATAAATCAGGAACAACTTTCTTTAGGGACTCTATTGCCACTTGATTTAGTATTTCCTGGCAACTTGCCTATCGTGGAATGAAGCCACGATTGCTTCCTACACAAAATGTTATCTGCAAAACATCCCACCAGAAACCTACAGAAAGAACGCTGACCAGCTTGTGGGTTTTGATAATCTAGGGCTGCTCTTTGTATTGAGAATAAATTTGACAATGGGACTCATTGTTAAATTGGACAATATATTCCCTGGAACAGCTTCCAAATTAAAATGGGGTTTATACAGTGTTTTATATACCACTCGTTCCAAAGGAAAGAAAAGTGAAATCTTTCATTTCCAAGAAGAAAATTCAGCAAAGTATGGATACTGTGAAACATGAGAAATTATCCTAAGCAACATTCATGCTAATGTGTTCAGTTATTGTAAATACAGGGGGAAATGTAAATTGCAGAGAGTAGGGGAGCATGGCAATCTTGAGCATAAGACCTTGGGGGATTTCTTTTAGGTTAGTTCTGGGAGGATGTGCAGTTCCTTACTTTTAAAGGAGTGATTTACCCGGGAAGTACTAGGAGAAAAAGCGGGAAGCATCTCCCCAGTGCCCTGTAGTTTTGCCTGGCAGTAGGTGTTGGGGAGGGACTTAGAGGGTGGGCTGGGCTTAGGAATTCAGTGGATGCAGATACTGTTTAGTTCACAATCCTGCAGTGGTACCGACCCCCAGATGGCATTTGTGGGCCATGAACTCAGGAGCTCAGGTCAAGAACAGGACTCTGTAAAGAGCAAGGACACTTTCCCAGGAAACACCCAACACCCTCCAAAACTTAGAAAAGACAACTGAGCAGAGATGCAGAGCTCTGTGCAGGGCGATCTCAGAGAGGCTCACTTCATTGCTCCTTGTCCTCCCCAGGCTGCTGGATCAGCAAAGTAAAACTTAAGTAAACCTAAATCTATCTTTTCTTCCTTTTCCATTCTCTTGGAGTGGAATGATTCAGACTAGGATCTCAACTACTGGTTCTGAACAAATATTGAACTCCTTTTGTAACGATGAACATGCAGAGTGCAATTGCCAGGCAAGTGAAAAGACAGCACAGTTCAAAAGAAGGGACCACTCTGAGGAATCAGAGAAAATATTTTCCTATGAAATATAATTTCTGTAAGGGGAAATTTTGAGGACACTCCTGATTTGTGTTTCCAAAAAACTTCAAAAGGACATTTCTTTTATGGAATTTGAGTAGAGAACTATAAAGAGAAAAACAAACAGGCTAAGGGAGCCAGCACTGAGGTTTTAATGAATGTTTATTTCAAATTGGAAAGGAGGGAGTGAACAGCAAACTGGATCTTGCAGAAAACAGGTGCGTTGGAGCAGAAGTCAACTTGGACATCACAAAACTAAGAGATAAAGGAGAAAAAAAGATACAAATATGGGAGAATATATAAAAAGCATGGATGAGAGATAGTATTAATATATAAATATCAGGAATTTTAAAAATATCATTTATTTGTTTAAGTAATCTCTACACCCAGTGTGGGGCTTGAACTCATGACCCCAGGATCAAGAGTCCCATGATCCCCCTGATTGAGCCAGCAGGCACCCCTATAAATATTACGAATTTCAGAAGAAGAACCAATAAAAGTGGAGTCATCATTGAAGAACTATATGGTGGAAATTTTCCTGAGCTAAACCAAGACTTGAATTTTCTAATTACCAGACAAAATTAACAATACGTTTTTAACACCTAGACTTGTCATGATAATTTATTTTAATTTCGAGAATATAAACAAATTCTGTGAGGATCCCAGCAGATAAAGTTTACCTCCTCCCACTTCTGCTTTGAAACATGAAGAAGACATTGATCATTTTCTACCAAAGTATGAGGAAAAAGGACTATGGCCCAAATACGATTGTCAGATAAAATGTGGGATGCCAGGCCATACTGCTGGTATCCTATACTAAGAAGTTATTTGGTATTCACCAGAAATTTGAATTTAACTAGGTGTCCTCTATTTTTATCTCTAAATCTGGCACCCACAGATCCTGTGCCTGTCCGGGCTGATGTGCATATCCGAGTGTAGCAGACGGACATTCTCTTGTGTACACAGCCCCAAAGTATATACCCCATGTGAATGTCCTAAAATAATAAACCAAAACACAACTTACTTAAATAATTTTTAAGTCATCTGAGTGAAGAATCAAAACACCAAATTCAAGAATGGAGAACTCATGATGTCAAAGACTGGTGAGAAAAATGGTCAAACAGATATTCATCTCCCCTCCCCCCACACAGCCGTTAGACAAAATTAATTAATTCTCAACATGATATTAAAACATAATGAAAATGCCAAAAATAATTTTCAAAAGAGGACACGTGACTAAAAATGATAATTTAGTAGTGATGATCTAGTTTGGATGACCCGCTAAAAATCACTAAAACAAGGAATTAGAGGACTAAAAGATAAGGAAAAGCTGAGTAAATTCCTCATATTACACAGGAATAATTAGTTGACATGGATTTATTTTTGATAATGAAAATTAGTTAAAATAGATTCTGACATATATGTATATATATATATATTCATTAAATGTCACTACTAATAGAATAAAAATAGTAGATCTGATTTCCAAAATCACAAGGGAAAAGTTAAAACAATAAGTATAGTCAATCTAGAAAATTAAAAAGAACCATAAAACAAAATAGTAGAAATAAAACTAAGCATTATAAATCTTGTTAATAAAATGGTTGGAAAAAAATGGTTGGAATCAACTCTCATTTTGAATCACAGACTCATATTGGGTTAAAAATAAAGTATAAATGTTGCATGAGTGTACCTAGTCAAAACAAAAATAATAAAAATAAGGCAATGGGTAAAGATATAGTGGAGAACCCAAACCAAAGGAGAGCAGGAGTGGAAACATAGAGACAGGGAGGAATCCGAGGGGGAAATGACATGATAAAATAGCGTTACATTTATCCCACTAAAAGAAAAAATCCACAAGGAAGCTATGACAGGGTTGCACTTTCCATGATGAATTTAAGAGTATCGAATGTAGTACACAAAAGTTTTCAGCAATACAAGGAGAAAAAGAGAGAAATGCTATTGTAGCAGGCTACGTTAACATCTTAAAACTTCTCTATGAACTGATCACAAAAAATATCTTAATAGATTCCCAACCACCAATTAAAATCCCACCAATGGGCCAGGTTTTCCGTAGTGTTGTAAGCTATCCAGTGCTGTTGAGAGATCTCTCATGATGATGGCCATCAGCCTCATAAAACACTGACCTAGAGCCTCCCCTGGGCATGTCCCTCTGTATTGTGACATAGACTGGGAGATCAAGGGAATTTTGGTCAGTTGTAAAACACCATTTCCTGATCCTCAGACTTTGGTTCTTTGTCACGTAGCAACTGCTGATTTTTCAGTCAATGATGGAACCAAAATCTAGTTAATGTCTCCAGAGTAAATCGTTTCCACTTCCAGTATAAACACGGAAACACATACTGACCCTCACCCCTTCTCTGGATTCCAGACTTAGTCACTTCAGAGGACTGCTCAACCCTAGAAGGGCTGTGTTTCAGAAAGAACGATTTTTACTGTGGAGGCTAAGTTGCTCTGGAAGTATTAGCTGTGTAACCTAGGAAAGGCACGTCTCATTTTGAAAAACATTGCAAGAGCATGCGTGATCTTTCTAGATTTATAAAGTGATTTATAAGTGATTTATAAAGTGATTCTTCACCGCACAAACCAACTCAAGGGACCTTAAATACGGAACACTGTTAGCATGCTGCGAGTCAGATTAAGTTTCCACGCAGCTTCTTTGGGATACATTTAATATACAAGGTATAGCCAATGGACATTTAGGAGGAAAAATCATTGAAACTCTGCACAGCTGTCAGTGTAGTGTCCAATGAAGACAGCATGTGTCAGGAGAAATATGTGCTTAAAGACAAAGTCACCTAGTAGAGAAAGAGTAAATTATTTTAAATAAGTAGATCATTGAGAAATAGCATGGAAATAGTTCTTCCAACATAGTGCAAGGACTCTAAACACTGATGTGGCAGTGACTTTGTGTTTTGTTTTTTTTTTTTTAAGATTTATTTATTTATTTGGGAGAGTGTGCATTTGCATGAGCGAGTGGGCGAGAGCAGTGGGGTGGGGGCAGAGGCAGAGGGAGAGGGAGAGAATCTCAAGTAGAGTCCCCTCTGAGCTAGGACTCCAAGGTGAGACTCTGTTTCACGAGCCTGAGATCATGACCTGAGCTGAAATCAAGCATCCCACGCTTAACTGACTGAGCCACCCAGGTGCCCCATGACTTCATGTTTTTAAGAAGCTGACCTCCCTGGTTATCCTCAGCCAGGTTAGTTCAATCTGAGCAAAAAGAATGCCCCTGGAAAGGGCCTCAGCGACCGGGGTTCCTGGGTTCCTGAGATTACAGGAGTCCTGCTGTTCTGGGCAGGTCCCCTGCCCTGCAGTGACTGAGTTTAAGCTGAGTTCACACACTGCCCGTCTGAGGAGTGCACGCCTGTTTACATATATACACAATCTCATCGAGAGCTCCTTTGAATTTAAACACTTAACATCGATTCTTTATAACCGTGTGATTTCATTCCACATGGTGGTGATATTTTTTCTCCAAATATGGACTCATTAGATGGTAATAAATAATGCGGTCTGGGCGTAGGAAATGCACTATCCTTCCCCCGGGGTTATTCCAGGGAAGCAGGGACGGAAGCGAGCCTTGCTATTTCAGGAAAGCTGGTGGAGGCTGGATTCGAAGGCTGGTAGCGGGCCGGCAGCTGTCCTCAATCTTGGAGTTTTAACGGAGGGGAGCTGCCAGATTTACATTGTTTAAACACTTAACTAAATTAGCTCTGAAAAGAAGGATGGGAGGAGCCCTGCTTGGTGGGGGAATTCAGGCCCTCTGGCTTCACACACTACTTTACACACACACACACACACACACACACACACACACACACACACTTTTTCCTTAGTCTCTGCGGGGAGGAACTGGGGAGAAATTGTGTGCTCCTTATAGCAAGATTAAAAACAACAACAATAATGAAATGCCTGTTTTGGAAAGCTGTGTCTGGCAGGGGGCTGGTTGGGGCTTCTGGGCTGAGGGCCTGTAAGCCAGGCTAAGGGTTGAAGCTGGACTCTGACTCGGCAGAGTGAGGAGGGGTCTAGGGCAGTGGATCAGGATGAGAGTCCAGAGGCTCTGGTGCTGGGGATGGGAAACATGGGGGTAAAGGCAGGTGCTGTAGGTCTGGTGCTCTGAGGCTCTTTGGAACCATCCCTGGTCTACTGGAGTTTTAGTTTAGCTACTGCTGATTAGGAGACAATTGGACACCTTCTCTGGGGAGAAATTTGTAAAGGGGGTTGGGTAATTGATCCTGAATAAAAGACTTTGCAAAGACATGGTCTCCATGTGAGGGCTCTCATGGAGGACCCTTGAGCAGCTGAACTGCACCTTAAGCAGGAAAAAGCAGTTCAATCTTTTAGCCAGAAAAGGGTGCTAGGCTAAGGAGGCCTTGCTGAGAACAAGGGATATTCTGGGACCCACTCAATCTCCCAGGTCCCCCAGGCTGAGCTTTGGCATACTGGGGACCCACTGCCCAAGCTGAGGCTCAGAGCCCGAGGTGTGTGCCCTGGAAGATTAACCTGGGTGTATGTTCATGTCACTGGACTATGGCCTTACTGGAGCTCTTCCTGTTCCCATTCTGGGGGATGGCAAGGAAACTGGTGTCTACATTTTGGGGACCTGGGGATGAGTGAGGGAGCTTTTGATAAAGCCGCAGAGTTCCCAGAACCATCACGGGTCCCCAGTCTGTAATTTTCTCTCTAAACTGGTAGCAGAAGATTTCCCGATTGTCACTGCTCTCCTCTGGGCTTGTGACAACCTCAGTCCAGGTTCCGTTTCTGCTTGTGCTTGCTGGATGACCGTGGACATATTATTTGGCCCATCAGAATATTGGTGACCTCATCTATAAAGTAGGGAGAAGAGTGGCTAACTCAGTGACTGTTGTGAGGTTTAAAATTATAAGTGTGCAGACGTCTGTAGCTCACACACCGCAGGGAGGGGCACATATGGAGACCCGGGTGACTACTGCTGCTGTTCTTCCTGTTTTAGGTGATTGCAAACATCCATTTTTTCTTCTGTGTTGCCAGCTTTTCGAAGATAGGACTTAGGTTTTACACACTTTCCTATAACTCTTTTTATAACACACTTTTCTATAACTTTCTATAACCAGTTCCAAATTTGGCACATAATAGTCACCCAGGGAATGTTTATTACGTAAATGAGCAGTCCATATTTTAATATAATGTACTAATAACTATAGAAAGACCATCAACCTAATGAGGTCGCTTTGAGGTAACAATAAAAATAATGAGCAATTATTAATCATGTCTTTGTCTAGACTCTTCACATGCAGTGCTGAATTCTTGCAATAACTCTCAGAGAAGCTACTAAATCCATTTTACAGATGGAGACATTGAGGCTGAGAGTGTAGATGCTTGCCTAAAAGCCTATAGCTTGGATTTGAATCCGCAGAGGTGTCTCACACCAGAGCCTGTGCTCTCTATCACCCGGGACCGGACCTTGGGGCAGGTCTCATTTTATCTACAAGATCTGCATACAGTGGGAATGGTCCCCAGCCCCCAAGACACTTCCTGATCTGATGCGGCACTCCATCTAGCCCTTACATGGAGCCCTGCAGCAGCCATGTTCCTTAACCAGATTCTAATCAATTGCCTCACACTTTCTATTCACGTCCTTGCTGAGTGTGACTGCATGGAGAGCATCTGTTCTGGAAACAGGCCACCCATGAGGGGTTCTTCTGCTTCCTGTCCCCGGAGGGCATTGATTTATGGCACACCAACAGTGAAAGACCCGGCTGCATGAGTCTTGACAATCATTATCATCATCAGTATTCCTTTGTGGCCAAGAACATTCTGAAAGTAAAGATGAAGGTCCTCCTCCTAAGTGAAACTCCCTTGTAAAATTCTGGGGTGCCATTCCCTTTGACGGCTTTCATCACTTGACTTGAGCACATGTACTAATTTATCTTCCAGAAATACATAGAAAAAATGAAAATTAGATTGACTGGGAAGTCAGCTTAAATACCTGTTAATTTGTATGTGTTCACCAGACTTGAACTAACCTGACTGATTAAATATAGAATTACATTTAAGTGACAGGCTGCGGATTTGTGTTATCCTCATGAATATCAACAGGTTCATTTATTTCTGCTTGCTTTGAAGCCACAGAGTTCAAAGCCAGAACTGCCTCTGGGTTTGTTGTATATACTGCACTACCGTGATCTTACTGAATGTATTTGTTAATACCTTTTTCCTCTGCGCCATTTTTGTTAGTGGGCTGGAAGGAACCAGGATCAAAAAAGAAAAAAAAAAAAAACCAGATTAAAAACTTCTCCCAAGAACACTTACCTACAAAACATACTTCTCTGAGATTTTAGTAGCAAAAAAATTTTGCATGGAGAGCTTCTAATTTACATTTTCTTATATTTTTATGCAAAGCTCTTTTTTCCCTTCTCCATCAGAGAAAGAGATATACCCAGACACATTTGTGAAGGTGGTTGACTGCTGGGAGGGGTAAAGTGAGAGGCTAGAGCAGGGGCTGGAAATTTATTTATACAGAACCATAACATTTTTAGCTTTTATTCCCCCTCCACAAAAATTTTATTTACAAATCCAGGCAAATGGGGCTCTCAAGTGTCATTTACCAATCCCTATTCTAGGGTCAGACAGACTTCAGTTCAAGGCTGTCTCCACCACCTATCAGCTCTGGGTGACTGTACACTGTGAGCCTCACTTGAGGAAAGTGAGTCATTTTAATGCATATTTTAAAGCAGTACTGAAGGTAGATGAAGTATAGAGCTTCTGAAGCACTAACTTGTGCCCACTAAATATGTGCCCTTAAAATAAAAAAAGAAGGGTGATCTAAACCATAAATGAAACCAATGCAAGAATGTTCTGGTGGATGTGAGGCTGAATTATAAATAATTCCAGCCTCATGGCTCTTCTTTGGTCTTTTGACTTTGTCTTACTTGAAAGGATTAAGGAAGAAATAATTGCATGGGATTTATTAATTTTTTGAAAAGATAATGTTACAGATATTTTCTCCTATATTTCTCTTCAATGATGATCTGGGCAAAACAAGTTCTCAGACAATCTTGTCTTGCCCTGAAAGGTTTGTATGTTGTTTTCCTTCAGAGATACTATCAATCACATTGCTTTCCTGTTTTTCCATGGCCATGGGGAAAGCTCCACATGAAATCTGTGGCCCAAATTTCAAAACTTTCAACAGAAGTTACAGTTTTATGATATTAACCAAAATAGTGATGGGTACTTTTTATTGGACACCTACTAGGTGCTTGGCATTGTTCTAGGCACCTGGGATATGGCGAGCCACGTGACTCACGTGTTCCTGATCTGTTAGAGCATAACTTTTAGTGAAGGATCTAAATAATAAACATGAGAGCAGAAATATTAAATAATTATTTAATTAATGTCAGAGATTGACAGAGCATCCAATGAAGATAAAGCACATGATAGCGATGGAAGGTGCTTCTTAGGAGTGATGGGCTAAGGCCTCCGAAGAGCCATGTAGGACATGTGTAGAGTGTTGGACAAGAAGGACAGAGGAGGGTCACCAGGTAGTCACAGAGATGAAGCTGAGCGAGAGTATGCCAAGGCCTTGCTGGGCATGTCAGTGTAATGAGAAGCCTCCAGGAACCTCCCAGTGAGGGAGTCTGGAAGCCTGAATTTCCACCACACCCTGAACTTGCCTTGTCACCAGAATGACTTCACTCTCCTACCTGCCACTCCTCTGAAGTCTTGGGATCACCAGTGCTCTCCTGGTGGCAAATCTAGTGGGCTTTTTTGTTCAATTTAGTTAAAAAAATTTACATACAATAAAATTCACTCTTTTGGTGTCTTGTGAATATTGATGGGTGATAAGAGTCATGTAACCACGCCCACTACCAAGCACAGTTCATTTGAATCCCCCATCTTATCATCTGTGGAGCAGCCACACAATTGCCCATTTTCCCTCCTGACCTCAGCCAGCCTCCCTGGCCAATTGGACCCTTCTTCTTAAACATGAGGTTTCTCCCAAGTTTTATCTTCCATCCTTTTTCTCCTCTCATTCTGTATGTTTTCCCTTGAGGACACCCACCCAGCCCTGGATCCAGTCACTAGTCCACCAACAGCCTTCCTTCCAGATGTCCACAGAGACTGTGTGGGTCCTTACCTCCCTCCGGTTTGTGCATAGGTCTGTTCTGAGTGGTGGCTTTCCCTGACTCCCTATCTAAAGCCGCCTCTGCCCTCCCAGCTTCTCAGCATTTCGTGTTCAGCTTTCATAGCTCTTCTCATGCCCCATCATGCAATTCAAGGACTTATGTGCTTATTGTCTGTGTCCCCCACTGAAGATAAGCTCTAGGAGGGAAGGGATTTTACCTGTTCTGTCACATGTGCAGCCTCTAGAAACAGGCTTGGTACACAGTAGGGTTTAATAAATTATTTGTTGGATCATTGAATGATAGAATAGTAATCGATGACCTAGGGCTCCTTTGGACATTCCAATGCTCCTGGTTCCTCAAAGGCTCCCTGCCCAGCACTGTTCCCAAGCATCAGTTCCCCCTGGGGACAAGAAGGAACTGAGTCCTTCGTCTGGGGATTAGGGCTCCCAAAGGTGGGGTTATTCTGGGGAGAGCCGGATGTGAAGTGGAGCCCAAGTGCACAATGTGTGTTCACAAACCCAAGCAGGGAGTTTCCGAGGTGTGAGGGCTGAAGAATATGCCTCAAGATGGGAAGGGTGGTGTCTGCAAGGGAAAGGCCTGAAGTGTGGAACAGGATGTTACACCGGGATCTGTTGCCTCTTGTGGCAAATAAGAGGCCAGCTCATCTTTGCAGTATCAGGGAATTAAAGAGCTCAAGAGAGACCATTTTATTTTAGGAAGCACATTAGTTTGTGAGCTGTTGTATTTTCTCTTGTTGTGCTCCTCCTTTCCTCAGGCCAAGCGGGGAAGATTTGAGTATATTAGTCAGAGGTCTTGAATCTGAGTCTCGTACAGCATGTGGGGCTTTGGCCATATGTAGGTCTGGCTGCCTCAGGGATGGCCTCATGTTCCAGATTTTGTCAAGATAAAAGTTGCATGAGTATGACCCTCTACGAGAGGAGACCCAGCCTGGAGACACCTTCAGGACTTGCCACGTGGGCCACCTGATCAGGGCAATGGTACTCCAATAGAGGATCTTTGCATGGCTGGTTACCAATGCCCAGTCAAGGGGCTGCAGGGGATAGAATTATAGAGTCAAGATTTTCTGGGGAGTGCACAAATCACTCCAAGGGACCCTAGGGAGAAACACCATCAGACGATGGCAGGGCCTACCAAGTAAAACAGTTGTAGAACACCTCACTTTTCCTTCCTTTCCTGCCTCAAACCCAAGGAGTGAAATAGGTGGCTAGCAAAGCAGGGAGAGGGATGGGGTGGAACGACTAGGCAGGGTAGGGAAATAGAGCAGGTGCTCAACACCGGGCTTCAGCCTGGCTTGGAGGACAACCTTCAACTTTAAAAAGTTCATACTTGTGACTATTCCAGGTGACTGGACACTGAGTGACTGAAATGGGACTATAATATTTGTGAGAAGAAGTGATCAGAAAAAGTCTTGATTGTCTGAGATAATCTGACAGATGCCACGACTTACTTCAGGGACATCAAGAAGGGAGCAAACATGGTGGATTAAGCAGTGAACGCTATGTGTGATTTCATGGATAGATGAGTTGGATCCTTTCTACCCACTGACTGAGGGGAAGAGACACAGCTGCTGAGACCTCAGGGAGAGGTACTTACGGTGGGACAGAGGCTTGGGGGAGCATGAGGAGGAGAGGGGCTAAGCCTGAAACAGGAAGAGGGTCATGACAGCAAGCAAGGGTGTTGTGGGCTAAATTGTGTCTCCAACCACCACCGATTTCAAATGTTGAAGTTCTAACCCCTACTACCTCAGAATATGTTCAGAGATAGGGCATTTTAAGAGGCAATTAAATTAAAATGGGCTATTAGGGTAGGTCCTAATCCAATCTGACTGGTGTCCTCACAAGAAGAGGATATTAGGACACAGACACACACATGGGGAAGACCATGTGAAGACACAGGGAGAAGACAGCCATCTGCAAGCCGAAGAGAGAGGCCTCATAAGAAATCCAACTCCCGACACCTTGATCTTGGACTTTTGCCCTCCAAGACTGAGAGAAAATAAATTTCTGTTGTTGAAGCCACCCAGTCTGTGGTATTTTGTTATGGCAGCTGTTGCAAACTAATACACCTCCTAACTATTTATTTTCCTGATTTCTCCTGATTATTCTTGTATATTTAGTCTTGTTATTTAAAAAAGATACCCAAGTTTCTATAAAGGAAAACATCAGATTCTTAATTTCTAAATGTCTGTCTCAGCTCACCTCACTTCCATGGGGCTTTGTCGACATTCATTGCTCTGTGAGTCCTTGAACACAATGGTTTCATGGGAAGAGGACTTGGTGTCAGTGGGGTCCAGCACAGAGGATGGGGTACAGGCACTGGGCAGGAGAGGCTGTTAGCCCTGTGGATGTGGGCTCTGAATTATAGCAGGATGTGGGGAAGTCATGCTTTACTTCCTTTGGTGACCGTCCCTCAGCCTGGCCTGCTAACTGGCAGCTTTGGGAAACACATTGCTTTGGGTCACTGAGACGGCCATCCCTACAGACACTCAGGCAGACTATCAGGAAGAAGAGGCACCTTTCAGCCCCACGGTCTCACAGGATTTATTACCAGGAAGCACAATTTTCACAGTTGGAAAACGGACTATGGACCTGTGTTCTCTGTGGTCCTGGGCAGCCCCTTGCCTCAGGAAATGTTCGTTATTCCATGCCAGGCTGCAGGCCCACCCACGCCGGACCTGGGAGGGAGCGTGGGTCATGGATACTGACTCCAGCTGTTCTGAAGCGTTTTCTTGGTCTTGTCTATCAATTAAAAAAGACCTGGGGCACATTATTAGGTTCTGACTAAACAAAACCAGCCTCAGGACCTATGGACCACGTGTCATGACCTGTTCTCCAAATGAAGCTTCCATGAATACTTCCCATTCCAAACCAAACTCCTGGCATCATCTTGCTTTGCTGTCTCTCCAAAGGGAGCAAAAATCTGGCCTTCTCAAATAGACGTTGATGGACATGAGTGACCAGTGCAAATTTTGGTGTGGATTTCATAAATAACATAAAATTTTTTTGGAGGGGGGTTGCCATTCTCAGGGCAGCCAAACCTATCCAGAAAATAAAGGGCATGTACTGGACCTCTGACCCAGAGAACTAACCCGAGGGTGACCCTGAGCAGATGCCACGCATGGCCTCAGCACTCTCTCTTCTTCCCACCCTCCCCAGAGTAGCGGAGCAGGGGCTCAGCTACCACACATAGGGAACAGAACGCACCTGGAGGTGCACTCCAGTCCCCCACCTGGAGACCCCTGGAGACCACAGGCGGATTTGGGACCAGAAGAAGTCTGAAGATAATCTCATTTTTAACAGATGAGGTATAAATTGTCCTGCTTGTGTGTAGTTTTATATAGTTTCTAAATATAGTTTTGAATATAATTACTAAAGCTTTTAAATGGAAAAAGATAAGAAAACACCTATTGTGAAGGCACTGGCACTCAGAGGAGAAGGCAACACACAGCCAGGTTGCTAAACCAAGTAAAGCTGGAGGGGTTCCTGCATCAGAATTCAAGAGCGAAGGCAGGTGTCAGAGTCCCTTCACTGACACCTTCCCTACCCTGCCTGGCCAAGCGGAGACTCGGTGTGGTGCTCCCAGACCAACAATTCTCCACTCATCGAAGATGGTCTGGACCTGTCTTCAGTGTTTCCCATCTGAGTTCTGCCTCGTTCCAGATTCTTCCACCAAGGCCAGCCTGTGTCCCAGCCTCACCAATGCTGCTCTCTCAGGACACTCTCTGTAACTCCCCCTGCTCATTGCCTTCCTGTCCTGGGGTAGGGGCCCTCCTTACTAGGTGAGCTTCCCTGCCCTGTGACTTGTCCAGGAGCTGCCCCTCATGGCTTCTCTGCATTCCTCCCTCAGACTACCCTCCTCCTGAATGGGGTTTTCCCTCCTGCTGGACTGGGAGCAGCTCAGGTGAGGGGCTGAGTCCTTCTGGACTGTCCTCCCTCAGGGGAGCCAGGCAATCTGGATCTGGGGCATGTTTGTCAAGGAAATGAAGAAAAAGTGTGGTTGTGGTGGAACGGCTTTTAAAAGTGATGCCTTTTCCTTCTCCCTTCTCCACTCGCATACCGTGGGCAGGGGGAGATTACCCTTCATAAAACAGGGAGGGGCTGCTGCCCATCTGAAGGAATAAAACCAAATCACTTCTCTGGTGTCCCTTATCCTTTGACAACCCCACCCTTTCCCATTTGTCCTGCTCTGTCTCCAGGCCAGCAAATTGAGCCTCACAGAACCAGACCTCAGCTCCAGGGTGTGGCAAGGCCAGAATGTTACTTAACCTTTCTTATTTAAAGTGCGTAAGCCTCAGTTTTCCCATCTGTCAAATGGGGGAACTGGTACTTACCCGACAGAGTCGTTGTGAGGACTGAGTGAGGTAGCTCCATAGCATCAGTACTGAGCCCGCCTCTAGAGAGCCGACCCTGTTTATATCATTGCATTCCTGTGATCAGTCTCTCCTGCTCCAGAACCCTATTGGGACCCCACTTAGACATCCCTCCTCTTCCTGAATCTGGTGGCATTCGTTCTTATATCCCAGCCCAGCCCTGTGGCTCCAACACCCATGAAAAGTCCCTGTACTGCTCCAGATCACACATCTTCGCCTGCAGGGTGGGGTGCTGATGTGATCTCGCTCACAAGGTTACTGCACCAATTTAATAAAACAACCAAGTGCTTCAAGAGGCGTCTGGTACAGATTACGGTTCCATAAATGTTGTGGGGGTTGGGTTGTGCATGACCGTGAAGCCCGCCTGCTGCAGAGTCCAGGCCTAGGAGACATCTGGACAGGAAGCAGAATGAACAGAAGCTATGCAGGCCATTGTTGTGCTTGAACCCATGTTCCAGACTGTATCCCCGTACATGGGTTTTGGATAAGACTTGTCATCGTGTCAGCCTCACATTCCCTGACCAAAATGCTTCCTTACACTTGGAGATGGCTGGATTCTGAAGTTGAGCTGTGCATGTGACTCCTTTGGCAGTGTCATCCTCTGACCCCATTGGTAGAGTTGTGATCCATTTACTCCATATTTCTTTGTGTGCTTACAATATCGGGCTTATTAGACTATCAGCTTTTTGACCAGAGGAATTAGCACTAGGTCTGCATTTCTCTCTCATCTTTCCTCAGAGACTAGATCTCTGTAAAAATGTACAGTTTTCTTTCACATGTCCATTTTGTGCTCTAGGGATGAGATGAATGAACATACTTTTTCCTCCCTTTGAGTCCCATTGCCAACTGGTGACTTGGCCTTTTAGAGGGGGTGGTAAGGAGAAAAGTAATTCTTTTTTTTTTAAATTATAAAACAAGACTTTTATATTAGTACTTATATTAGTAACTTTTATTACTAGCACTCTAATGGTAATACTCAGAAGACGGAGTATAAACTAATTATAAAATAGCACACTTGAGTTAATGAGGTCATCTACACAATAGTAGGTTTTCATTGACCAGGACAGGACTCTATTTACTTATTATTTATTTATTTGCAGAAAGCATCTTAATAGAAAAGTAATTCTAAAAGAAGATCATGTCAGAAATCTTTAAGACTCCCTAAACATATAATTTAACAACAAAAAAAGAATAAAATAAGACTGCAGCATATGTAGTAGAAAGATGCAGGGGGGGGGGGGGCCTTTCCAAATGTCCTGCTATCCCCTGAAATCCCCACTGCACAGCTCCAGGTCCTGTACCAGGGCGGTGGGGAGGGGTGCGCGTTTCATGACATCGAGCTGAGGTTTGCAGGTGTCAGGGGAGATCAACTGTGTCTCTGTGGCCAGTCTCTAGAATGCATGTCATGGGCCTGCACTCAGAAGGGTCCCACGCTTGGTTTAAGGCTCTGCTGCTGTCATCTTGAAATTCCAAATAATTTTTGAACAAGGAGCCCGGCATTTAAATTTTGCACTGGACCTGCAAATTATGTAGCTGATCTCACACCATCCTCACCCCAGACCTATTAGAATCTCTGAAGGTGGGTGCCAGTTGAGAGATCTTTGAAAAGAGCTGGACAGATGACAGCTGATGAACAGACACAACTTCCTGAGAGACCCCTGTCTGTGGTTTTCCTGTGGTCATTTGCTCCTCTGTGAGTGTTCAGAGTAAGAAAGTACAGATCTCCTTAGAGTTATGTCTTGCCAGTTGACTTCCTTTGGATTAATAAGCAGGATGCTAAGAACCCACCTATCTCTTCTGAGAGTTCACAGTATAGCCCCAAGTCATCAGACCCGAGCTCTCATTTAGTTCCCATATGTTCGTGCCAGCGTGTGGCACGTCCTGGGCCTTGGTTCATCTTAGTTTCCAAACACTGTGCAGATTTTATAATCTCCTGAATATTTTTAGGAATAATAGTCTTCTATGTCATGTGGATAATTTTAAACTGCTGTGGCTTTTCTGGAGGTCATGGTCATCAGAAGCGCATGGTGCCCATTGGGGACGATGACCATGAATCAGATAGACTCAACGTAGGCTCTGAGTTTTGGAGGAGGGAGTGCAGGTTACACAGGAGGAGATAGTGGTGGCACCCAGGCCATCTGTGTGCTCAGGAGTGAGGGCTGACGTGAGTCTCAAGGCTGTGTGGAAATAGACAAGTGAGTGTGGCCATCGCTGAGCACTCCTGGCAGAGCAGGCAGGGCTGACTGAAGGCTGGAGGAGGCGTTTCTGAGGAAGTCCTATCAGGTCGGAACATGGAGAGGGCTGGGGAATAGGAAGAGATAAGACACACAGAGACTGAATCCTGGGGAGGGTAGCCAAAGCCACTCTCCATCCTCAAGGCCAAATCTGGAGGTGGAAGCTGACCAAATGCCTCAACAAGTGGCTCGATCCAATCCCCATCCTGACTGCAGAGGAGAGGGCGGATTCCACATTGAGAGGGGGTGAGGGAATGAAGGGAGCCAGGAAAAGTGGACCCCTGGGTTTCTGAAAATCGGCACTTGCCGTTTACCTAATAAGGTGGCTGGATCCAGGGGAGTCCTGGGTGACAGCGAGTTTCCATGTATTTAGAACCAGGACCTGGAGACTGAGCTTAGGTAAGGGGTGTGGGGAATGGTGACCTGGTGCCTGCTTGGGGGACTGTGTGGAGGGCCCTATCCCTGAGATATAATCCCCTAGGAGAAGCAGGTTTGCAGTGAAGGCAAGGTGAGCGAGTCCCACTTGGAAAGTCTTAGTCTATGTCCTTATGTGACATTGACCAAGTGTCCTGTGGGTAGTTTTCCAGCTCAGAGACAGGGTCTCAGGGTGGGAGCAGCCAGCAGACAGGTGTCCACAATGCCAACGATGCTGAAGAATCTGTCTAGAGAGAGTGTGGGGTGAGGAGAGGGCCAGGTCAGAACCCAAAGGAGCACCAGCCTTGTGGATGGGTGACGAAAGAGAGCCAGAAAGTTTCTAGATGCCATGTAACCTTTCGTACAAGCTTCTATTTCACTCCCTTCTGAAATGCCGGTGGACAACCCATTGGACGCTTTCCTCCTCTTGCTTGGGCCTATTTGTCTCAAATGTCTAACATCCCAGAGAGGGGACCCACCTAGCTTAGTGGTCCTGGACAAGGAGAAATCCCCTTAACACATTATTTTCCCCAGAATGTTATGCGATCTGACAGCTATCACAAGCAAAGATTAATAGTTAAAATTACTGCACTGAATGATTGGGAGAATACCTAACAGAGTAGTCACTCAATAAATATTTGTTGAATGAATGAATAAATGCTCAGCGATTTTAAGTATTTCCCGGGCCAAACTGACTCATCTTCCATGATGATGTGGGTGATTAGTTCCTTCCTCTGGGACTGAGGAGAGCTGCTGTGGCTCAGTCATTCGCTCTGTCTGTTTAAGGATTCAGTTTCTTAGAGGGACTCTGCATGGTGGCCATTTCCTTCTGAGTACTTACTAGAGCACCGAGGGACAGCCAGGATTGCTTTTAAAAAAATATTATTCAATTTAATAGAATTTATTTTAAAAATTTTGTTTTATTGACGTATGATTGACAAAAATCATATATTTAGTTTATACAATATGATTTTTCAAAAGGTGGACAACATGATGATTTTTAAAAACATATTTATTTATTTATTTGAGAGAGAGAGACAGAGAGAGAGTGAGAGTGAGAGAAAGAGAACTCGAGGGGAGGAGCAGAGGGAGAGGGACAAGTAAACTCTGTGCTGAGCGCGAAGCCCTCAGTACCCTGAGATCCATGACTTGAGATCATGACTTGAGCAGAAACCAAGGGTCAGAAGCTTATATATATGCAAAATGATCACCACAAGCAAGTTAATTTAACACATGCCTCACCTCACATAGGTACCATTTTGTGTGTGTGTGTGTGTGTGTGTGTGTGTGGTGTGTTTGTGTGGTGAGAACACAAGATCTACTCTCTTAGCAAATTTCAAGTATACAAAAGAAAAGAAAACAAACCCTACTTACCCTCATGAATGACCAGTAGGGAGCCTGGGCCAGTGACCTGAGCTCCAGTATATAGAGTGAGGCCAAGAGACCTAACTGACCTGGACAAACATGTCTGAAGAAAGAGTGTCCTAACTTTTTCCCCCCAGTTTATTTCAGTTGTGGTAAGATATGAATAACATAAAATTTACTATCTTCACTATTTTTAGGTGCACAATTCAGTGGCATGAAGCATATTCACACTCCTGTGCAGCCACCAGCACCAGCCATCTCTAGAACTTTTTCATCTTCCCTAACTGAAACTCTGAACATTTTAAAGAATACCCTTCTATTTCTCCCTCCCACCAGCCTTAGCAACCAACCTTCTTTTTTTTTTTTCTATGAACTTGACTAGTCTGTCTTCCTCAGTGTTCTGTGCTGGCCTCAGCCTAACAATAACCAATGCTGTGGCTAGACCAGCCTTTGCCATTCTTACTATAATTATAAGATGCCCTTCAACAATAACTGTCAGGAAATTTTGAAGAAAAAAGCTTTATTACTCACAAATCCTGAAAAGTACACAGCACACCTGGGGGCACACAGTGAGGTCCCAGGTACAGAGATTGAGAGAGAGAGAGAGTGAGGGAAGGAGAGTTCATCAGGGCGTGACCTGGGGTTCCGCTTTCACTGGGATTGAGGGTGAGGGCTCTGTGTTTTTCAGACTCATTCTTTATTGGTGAACTTAAGAATGGGAATTTAAAGCGTGGGAAGAGAAAAAACAGTGGCCCAAACAGTCCGTTATCTCAGAAGCGCCCAAGATCTCTGAAACAAAGGAGGCTGGGGTGGAGGCTGGCCCTCTATCTAATCATGTGTTTATTGGAGTGTGTTTATTGGAGATAGCCCCTTTTGAAGTAGACGCCTAGGCATTCAAAGCTTAAGTCAGATACTTTTATTAGGAAAGGGAAAAGCCAACTGGCAAGGCTTACAGTATACTCACATTAAGTGGAATCATGCAGTATTTGCCTTATTGTAACTGGCTTATTTTACTTGGCATAATGTTTTCAAGGATCATCCATGTAGTAGCATGTGTCAGGATTTCCTTCCTTTTTAGGGCTGAATATTATTCCACATTCCACATTATGTTTTTCCATTTACCCATCAACGGACACTTGGGTTGCTTCCACATTTTAGCTGTTGCAAACAATGGCGCTAAGAACATGGGTGTATGAATATTTCTTTAAGACCTTGCTTTCAATTCTTTGGGTATATACTGAGAAATAGAATTGCTGGATCATTTGGTAATTGTATTTTTTTTTTTTGAGGAACCACCTTACTTTTTTCATTAGTGGCTATATAATTTGATATTCCTACTAACAGCACAAAGTGTTCCAATTTCTATACATCCTCACCAACACTTGTCTTTTTTTTTTTGGATAGTAGTCAACTTTATGGTGTGAGATGGTATCTTATTATGGTTTTGATTTGCATTTCCATGATGATTGGTGATGTTGAGCATCTTTTCATGTTCTCCTGGCCATCTGGTGTATATCTTTTTTGGAGAAATGTCTATTCAAGTCCTTTCCTCAATTTTCAGTCAGGTTGTTTTTTTAATTGCTGATTTGTAAGAGTTCTTTTCTATTCTAGATATTAATCCCTTATCAGATATATGAGTTGTGAATATTTTCTCACATTCAGTGGAATGCTCTTTTACTCAGTTGATAGTATTTTTAAGGCATAAAATTTAAAAATTTTTATAAAGTTCAATTTTTCTTTTTTTGTTGTTGTTGTTGCTTGTGCCTTTCGTGTCATTTTCAAGAACTCATTGCCAAAGCCAATGTCATCCAGCTTTGCTCTATGTTTTCT
The DNA here is from genome assembly GCF_010015895.1 of Lontra canadensis. Taxonomy (NCBI): domain Eukaryota; kingdom Metazoa; phylum Chordata; class Mammalia; order Carnivora; family Mustelidae; genus Lontra; species Lontra canadensis. The sequence continues at coordinate 27,560,065 of NW_022630997.1, forward strand.
TCTAAGAGATTTATAGCTAACTTTTAGGTCTTACATGAAGATCATACATCCATTTTGAGTGTTCTGTAATGGTTCACCTTCTTTTTTTTTTTTTTTTCAGGTAGATAGATATCCAGTTTTCCCATCACCGTAGCATCATTTGTAGAAAAGACTGTCTTTCCCCACTGAATAATCTTGGCACTCTTGACAAAAATAATTTGACCATATATGTGAGGGTTTATTTCCAGACTTTCTAGTTTATTCTATTGGCATATATTTTTGTCTTTATGCTAGTACCACATTGCCTTGATTACTTTTGATTAGCTTTGTAGAATGTTTTCACATCAGGACGTATGAGTCCTCCAGCTTTTTTCTTCTTTTTCAGGATTATTTTGGCTATTCAGGATTCCTGGAGATTCCATATGAATTTTAGGATGAAATTTTCTATTTCTACAAAAAATCACAATGGGATTTTGGAAGGGATTTTGTTGAATATGGAAGTTATTTTTGGTATTGAAGATTAAGTCTTCCAAAACAAGGTCATGGGATGTCTTTGCATTTATTTGTCTTCTTTAATTTCTTTCAGAAATATCTTACAGCTTTCATTGTACAAATCGTTCATATCCTTGGCTAAGTTAATTCCTAAGGTTTTTTAAAGGCTATTTTAAATGAAATTGTTTTCTTAATTTCCTTTTCAGATTGTTTATTATTAGTGTATGGAACTGCAGCTGATTTTTGTGTGTTGAGTTTGTATCCTGTTACATTGCTTAATTCATTTATTAATTATAATAGTCTTTTTATGAAGTTTTATGGTTTTCTACATATGAAGTCATATCATCTGTGAACAGAGATAATTTTACTTCTTCCTTTCCAATTTGGGTGTCTTTTATTTATTTTCTTGCCTAATTGCTCTGGCTCTGTCTTTAACACTTACATTTTTATATGTTTGTCTTCTATAAGACATTGAGTAATTACAGATTCCTCCCAATCTCCCCCCACCCTACCTCCCCATCAGGGGAAAAAACAGAAAAAGAAAAACAAATACTTGTTTAAGTTGAAGTGCAAATTATGACAATTATGTTGGCCAACAGAAACTACACCTAAATAAGACGTTATCTGGGATCCTGCCTTGGTTAGACAGAAAATGCCATGTCAAGGTGAACACACCCATGGGGAAGGTTGGTGATCCTTACTGATCTTTGGAACTCAGGCATAGGGCAGCAGGAATCTAAAATGATACAGCCACTTTTGAAAACAGGTAGTTCTTCTAATAATTAAAATAGAGTTATCATATGACCCACCAATTCCACTCCTTGGTACATAGTCAAGAGAAAAGAAAACATATTTCCACACAAAAACTTGCACGCAAATATTCATAGCAGCACAGGCATGATAGCCAAAAGGTGAAAACCCAAATGTCAATCAACTGCTGAACTGGTTAACAAAGTGTGGTATATTTATGCAGTAGAATATTGTTTGACTGTAAAAAGAGTGAAGTACTGATGCAACATGAATGAACCTTGAAAACATTACACCAAATGAAAGAAGATAGTCACAAAAGACCATATATTATATTATTCTGATTATATGAAATGTCCAGTACAGGAAAAGCTACAGATACCGGAAGTAGTTTAGGGCTACTTTAGGTTGGTTACTTAGGGCTGGAGGTGAGGGAAGGGAGTAACTAGGTGATAGCTAAAGGGTGTAGAGGTTAATTTCCTTTCCTTTCCTTTCCTTTTCTCCTCTTTCTTTTTCTTTGAAGTGATGAAAACATTCTAAAATTAACTTGTGGTTCCACTTATCTGTGAATATACAAAAAACCATAATTGTGCACTTTAAATGATTGAATTATATGATATATGAATTACATTTCAATAAAGACATTTAAAGAAGTAAACTGAATGATAACAATAGCACCAAAAATGCAAGGGCAAGAGTGGAAGTGCACTGTTAATATTCTTATAAATTTATAAGAACCTTATAGATATATGCTAAAAACCATAAAGAAATCATTAAAATAGCAAAAAGAAAAAGAGTGGTCCTAGACTAATAAGGAAGATAAAATGAAATTATAAAAATGTTCAATTAATCCAAAGGCAGAAAGATAGTGGAACAAAGAACAGTTGGGAAAAATAGGACACAAATGGCAAGATGATAGATTTAAAACTAACCAAATCAATAACCACATTAAATGTTAATGGGTTAATATCTCAATTAAAAAGACATTGGACTATAAAAAAGATTGTATGCTGCTAAAATAAAACTTACTTTAAATATAAAGATACAAACAAATGAAAACTGTAAGGAAAACTATACTATGGAACTAGAGGGTATCATGCTTAGCGAAATAAGTCAATCAGAGAAAGACAACTATCATATGATCTCCCTGATATGAGGGAGAGGAGATGCAACATGGGGGGTTAATGGGGTAGGAGAAGAGTAAATGAAACAAGTTGGGATTGGGAGGGAGACAAACCATAAGTGACTCTTAATCTCACAAAACAAACTGAGGGTTGCTGGGGGGAGGGGGGGTGGGGGGGTGGGGTTAGGGACATTGGGTAGGGTATGTGCTATGGTGAGTGCTGTGAAGTGTGTAAACCTGGAGATTCACAGACCTGTACCCCTGGGGAAAAAAAAATATATGTTTATAAAAAATAAAATTAAAAAAAAAAAAAAAAAGAAAAAGCCAGAATGACTAAGACAAAATAGATTTCCGAGCAACAAATACTATCAGAGATACAAAGTCATTTTAAAACAAAAAAGGGACCAACTTATCAAGAGAACATAACAATCTTAAATAAATGTAGCATAAGAATATTTTGAATTTTACACCAAGAAACCAATGACTTATATGAAATGAAGAAATTCCTTGAAAGATAAAATCTACTATGCTCACTCAAGTGGAAATAATGAGTAAATGTATATTTAAGGAAAAAATTTGTTGCTGAAACTTTGCCACAAAGAAAACTCCAGGCCCTCTTCACTGGTGATTCTTCCAAACATTTAAGGAAGAAATAATACCAGTTCTGCTGACATTATCCTAGTATTATTCATGCTATTAGGCCAACTTCACTTTGATACCAAAACTTTACTAGAAAAGAAGATTACCGACCACTGTCCCTTATGAACATAAATACAAATTTTTTCCCTCTATTATAAGTATACTTAAGCATTACAGAATGTGTATAACTTCCATTTACTGATATAGCAGTGGTCTGAATGCAAATTACATGTAGTGTTCTTTGAATCATCTTTATTACAAGTGTTCTTAAACACTTCTCTATGTGAATTACAGATGTGTATCATTTCCATTCACTACAAATAATACTATTTTCAATGCAGTTGATACAAAAGTTCTTAATAAAATTTTATCAAGTTGAAATCATCAATATATAAAATGGGTTATGACCAAGTAAATTTATCCCAGGAATACAAGATTGATTAAATATTTGAAAATCATCAATGTATTTCATCATATTAATAAAATAAATAGAAAAAAAGGAGATCGTCTCGATAAACACAGAAAAAGTATTTGACAAAACATAACATCTATTTCTGATAAAAACTATCAGGAAACTATGAATAGAAAGGAACTTTCCTAACCTGATAAAGGGCATCTAAGAAAAAAAAAAAGCCCTTACAGTTCACATTCATACTTAATGCTGAAACACTGAATGATTTTCCCTTGTAATCAAAGACAAAACAAGATATATGCCTTTACCCCTTTTATTTAACATTATACTAGAGGTTCTTGCCAGGGCAATTAGGCAAGAAAATGAAATAAAAGCTATCCAGATTGGAAAGGAAGAACTAACACTGTCTTTACTCACAGAGGACATGAAACCTAATGGAAAACCTGAAGAATATACTTCAGCAAAAAAGAAGTTTTAAAATCCAGAAGGAAGTTCCCCCCATAATATAGCATTCAGAAAAAAAGCAGTACAACTGCCAGCAATTTTTAAAATGATTGAGATTGGGGATTTAAAAAAAGGTAGCATTGAACACTAGATAGTACAATAAGTTGGCAGATGGGAGGAAGAGATGTACTGGGACAAAAACATTCTAAAGTTCTTGTGTCATCCAGGAGGAAGTGAAAAAACTTAACTTTATATTTTGTAAAGTCTAGTATGCATGTTAAAATGTAATGGTAGCTGATAAAAATAAGAGTAGAATGTGTAATTCTGTATTATTAGAGAAGAAGGAAGTAAGGTGAACTAAGTCTGGATAAATATAATGGCAAGTAGGAAGGGAGAAATAAAGAAGGAAAATATACAATAAATTAAAAATGAAATCATAGAATGGCAAAATAAATCTAACTATATCAATGTTTATAATAAATTAAAAAATAATTAATCTTTTTAGTTAAAAAGCAACTTTTCTTAAATTAGGTTTAAAAAATCCAGCTGTGTTCTATTTACTAGAGGATCACCTAAACCTAAAACCTAGAATTAAAAATAAAAATTAAAAACGAAAGCAATACTATTGTTAGATTAAGAATACTGTCAAGCCAGAAAGCACTAATAAGAATAAAAAGCATAACTATTCAATGATAAAAAGAAAATATAAATCAGGAAGCTAAAACAATGAGAAAATATATATATACGAAAAAATCATAGCAGCAAAGGGAAAAAAACAGGATTGATTAAAATTTTGCATGGCTTTGATAAACTTATAATAACCGTGAGACATTTTACCCCATCCCCACCTGGCAGGAAAGAATAAGCAAACAGAAGCATGCTGGCACCAGAAAGAAAAGCCTCTTTTTCCTGTGGTGTCCCTCCAGTGTCCTCTACTGACAAAGCTGAACATGTGGGTACCAGTTGCAGACAAGAAATGCTTAAGGCTCTGTCTTTGCTGAGCAGGAAATAAAGGATGGGTTTGGAGCCGAGAGGCATTGAATTGATAAGTGGAACAGATTGGATCCAGGGGTAAGGAATTTACTATGAGTCCCAAGAAACTGACTTGAGTCACTGGGATTGTAATTGGTGGCATTTACTGAGATGGAATCTTCGAGGAAAAGAAGTTTAGAGCAAAGTATCGACCAGTGACATTTTGAAAATGCTGAGTTTAACAAACTGAGAAATGGTCAGTGAAATGACAAGTAGGCAGCTAATTCCTTGTGGGTCTGGTGCATGGAAGGAGCTGGACTGGAGGGTAGATGGTTAGGTCACCAGCGCACACAGTGATGGTGGCCACGTGCCAGATTACTGAGAACCGTGAGTAATATCCAAAGGCTTGGTGGACGAGGCTGAGCAGAGAGGCACTCAAGGTGGTCACAGGCAAAGAAAGAGGGGAGTGTGGTGTTGTAGGAGATGGACAAGTTCTATTAGGGATGGAATGGCCCATGTGTCACATGGGAGGAAGACTGAAAAGGGACCGTTGACTTTGGATCCAGAGGTCCTCTGCTTGTGAGCAGAGAAGCTTCAGTAGGAGTGGTGGCAGAAGTGAGGTGCCTTGAGGAACAGGAGGTGAGAAAATGGCCAGTCCATGTGACAACATGTACAGGAATTTGCCTTCGAACGGGAGGAAGAAAGGATTGGAACAGGGGATTGAGACAAGCTGTTATTTGTCCTGGAGAGAAGGGGCATTTGCATGTTGATGTGGAGGCTGCAGAGAGGGGGGTACATGTTGTTATGTGTGTGAGTGAAGGAACAAAGAGACAGCAACACCACTTGTCCCGGACCTGGCAGTCAAGAGATGGTTTAACACGCTCTCTCACCAGCCAGGAGGGCCGTAAATGTCGTTCGGATATCTTCCAGAAATGAGCCGAGAAACACAGATGGGCTTAGTAAGGATGATGGAAGATAATTCTGTTCTTGAATAGGGTCACATGGAAGTGCATGCTGTGTGTGTGTGTGTGTGTGTGTGTGTGTGTGTAATTGTTGCCAGAGCTAAGGTTTCAAAGTGAAGTCATTTGCAAAGGTGAGTGGGAGGGTGGGGGACTCAAAGACTAAAGGACTTTGACATTTATCATGACCTTCAGTTCTGGCCTGTGAGTAATAAGAAGGCATCATTAGCACAGTCTTGACTTTCATTCCTTTTTATGTCCATCTGTGGTGATATCCCAACACAGCTTTCAATAGGCCACAGTGAATTCTGGCACCCGTTGCCAGTACAGTCACACATAAAACACAGAATTCTCATGCTCAGATCTCCAGTGCCATACTTCTGGAAGCAGCTTCCCCGTGTACCCAGGTCTCTTTGGCTAGTGAGTTTTTGTCAGTTTCGAGGTGGACTTCTCTTCTACTTTATCTGTATTAATGTTTCCTTCCTCTAACTTCCTCTCTGATGTGCCCAAGCCTAGTTTTCTAATAAGTGGGGAGGTGGTGTTTCTCAGGCCTGCCGGAACATTTGGAAAGTCATGGTACCTCTCTTCACCTGGGCCTCCTGTGCTCCCTGCAGGGTGCCCCTGGACAGCAGCTTCCCTCCCTTCAGGAATCTTGCAAGGGGAGGCAGGAAAGGAAGTGTGATGATGTTCTCCTTACAAAAAGTGCTCTGCACACCTCCAGTTAAAGGTGCTGCATCTGTAGAAACCTTACGAGTTCGGAGTTAACAAGGCCCTAGGGACACCATTTAAACGACAGCTGGTATTTTGCATTGTAATGTACAAAAATTGCTGTCAGAACAGACTTGGGGCTTGTCCATTGTATTTTATTTTATGCAAATGTGGATGGGCCTGAGTGGGGCATGGCTGCTGAGGACCCACATCTCTGGGCGTGCCTGTGAGGCAAGCTGCACTGTCCCACTTCCAAGTCTGGGTAAGATTGCCCTACAGCGGATCAGCCTGTCCCCACCATTGCAGGAAACTTCCTACTGTTTTGTTACCAGAAGACATCAACGTGGAGTGACACTAGCAGCCTGCAACTCTGCTGCTGGCCCCTTCTGACCTCAGGCCATTGGTCTGTCCCATACTATATGTGCTTCAAGAATGTTCAACAACACTCTCTTCCTCTATGTGAGCATTTAGCCAAACCTTGCATGTTTGTAGTCCCCTGATGATGTTTAGGGAAATCTAGCAAATCTCATTGAAGTACACACTCCATTTCATTAACTGAGCTCCTAGAATATGCCAGGGACTTTCCTAGGGGCTGGGGAGCAAAGATGGGTCCATGCCCACAGTTCAATGGAGGGGACGGCTCCCAAGACATTGCAGTATGCCTGAGAGAGGCGTGGTGCAAAATGTGGCTGGGACAGAAATGAAAGAGCCATCAGTCCTGAGCTGATGGGACAGAACAATAACAAGGAATGACAAGGTTCAGGGAAGGCCATCTGGGCACAGACACATGATTAGGAGTTTGTCACATAGGGAAAACCGGGCAGAGATACAGAGGCAGGAATATGCAGAGAAGAGTAAGTATCCTATGTGACAGGGCAAGTGGAGGGGTTGAGCGAGGGGACCAGTGGGAATGAACACCAAAGAGAGTTTTTTGGTGCCCACTGTGGAGGGCCCGCCCTGTCCCTGGGAGCCATGGAGGGATTCCGAGCCTGGGAATGAGTGAGGGAAGCCACGATGGACAGAAGTCTGAGCAGAGCGCAAGTAAAGGATGCAGCTCCTGGCTCACCTGTCAGCATGGAGGCCTCCCCACTTCCCATGAGGCTGGGGTTTCTGATAGGTCTTCTGTTTTGGATCCCTCTGAGGGAATTCAGTGTGCTCTGGGAGCCTGGTGGCCTCAGCAGATTTGCAGAGATCCTACCGTTCAGATACATGTTGTGCCTCTTGGCATGAAGGAGGACTTTCAGAAAGAAGCACCTCTTAGCAGGGAGTGCCTTGTGCTCTACAAGAGGGGAATGGGGAGGACTGAGGGCCAGGGAGTCTGTCTGGCCATGTCTTCTCAGCACCGTCAGGTGAATGTGTGGTTTAAGAAGATGCATCTCCCATCTTATGGAAAGAAATAAAGCTCTCACTTAAAAGACCCAAGCTGCTTCCATCAGTTTTTTTGCATTATTTGCTTCAAACTCTCATATCTAACCTAAATCAGCACTGGCAAAACACTCTCTTTTGGTTCAATGGCTCAGAGCATGCATGCATTTTACTTAATTAATATAAGGCGAGGTCTTGACTCTTTCCTGCTAGATAGCAAGTGTTTCTTCCTGGGGTCCCATCAGAGGGAAACATCCTATTCTCTTCTGTCCATGAAGCTTCTAAGCAAACTGTTAAATAAAACTTAAAAGCTGGAGGCCCTGAGCTGATCCTGGGGTACCAGAGGATCCCACAGTGTGTGGAAGGTTAATTCTGTGTAACATAATGTTGGCAGCCTTTATGTTGGCCATTCTACCTCTTTGAAAATGAGAATTTTGTGAGAAGTCTAGTTGGCCACTGTAGGCCAACAAGAACATGAGTCAACCTAAGTGCTACCCAACAGAGGTGTAGGTTCAGAGACGGGTAGCACACTGATTCCTCTTCCCATGTCCTGGAGCCACCATTCAAGGGGGAGTGGGGATGAGTAACTCTTCTCTTGTTGTAGAGGGAGAGAACAAGAACTTAGCTCTGTTCTTAAGGAAAGCCAATTTCCTTTCTATTTTTCCTGCTATGGACCATCACAATCTTAAGACATAAATTAAAAAAAGATAAACATGAGTGTCACCTCATAGTGGGATCCGCATGGTCTCACCAATCCATGCCCCGCCAGACCCGGTGCCCTGGGGGTGTGGGGGTGTGGGGCATGTCACTGGGTGGGGGAAGCTGGGGGGAATTCCTCCTGAGCTGTACTCCCTATCCCGAGCTCTGCGGATGATCAAAAGTTCTATTTGTCAAGAAGACCCAGTTTATCAAGAAGGTTCTTGTTGGACTGTGGTGAAGAGCACTTTGGAGGAATTCTCTTTAGGAAAATAGTCTTTTTCTTTCTTTCTTTCTTTTTTTTTTTTCCATGAGTCACCGTGATTTGGGTCCTGAGGTGCCTGGTGAGAGACCCACTACTTGCCCCCACCCCTGTGTGGTGGGGGACATTAGGCCACCTCAGGAGCTTGCCCTCTGCTCTGTCACAAAGGCATGTGGGGAGTCCTGGACCTGGAAATAACTCAGGGTCTAGGAAGATGCCTGTGAGCAGCAGATATAGGGTGAGAAGTTGGACTCAGGACAGTGACCAAGTTGGGGCTGGTGGCTGCCTTTTTGTTCCTTGGATCCCTTGTCTGTCAGGGTAAATGCCCTTGCAGGGAGGGATCCCACAGCCTTTTCCAGCCCTCTCTGCTGCCTTGGGGAGTGTGTTTGTCAACCCAGCACAGAAGAAGGGCCACACAACTCACCCATGGACCCAACATGTCTTTGGACCCTAAACCCTTCACAGACTTGTGATCCTGCCTCATTATGAGGCAAAAATGATTTCTGTTGCGGTTTAATCCTGTCTCCTCTGTCCTCAGTGAGGACAGAGGACGGTCAGCCACTTCTCAGTGAACTTGTGCTCATTATTAGCAGCATCAGGACTTCATCTTAAAAGTGCCTTTGTGAAAATGGCACCGGACAAATTGCACATACTATTTCCAGCCACACATATTTACTTCTTCATTTGTCTCAACATCTTGGCTCTTTTCTTTGAGATAAGCGCAAGGAACCCAGAGAGACACATAAATTATCTGGCTGCTTTATTACTCTGGTTCTCATAATAGGCTGCATTGTATGACCTGACCATATCTTTTTCCAGGAAATTTATGTTGTGGCAATAATAATTCCTTCTAACTGAAACAACCCATAACAGAGTGGGTTTATTAAGAGAGTATTTATGGCTAATTAAGCTGCCACAAGCACTCTTTTTACTCTCAGGATGCCAGGGAGCTGATGCACATGGGGAGACAGTGGGGGCATGGCAGGAAGTGGACGGGTTTGAAAGCAGGAGACCCAGCATCGGCTTGTGGCCTTGTCATCAACTACATTAGAACGGCGGGCAAGATGCTTCCCTTCTCTGGAGTAAATTTTTGTCAACTGGAAGATGAAGGGGTTGGATTGGATAACCTTCAGGTTCTGTGATTTGTGAACCCGAGAGTGGAGGAGAAGCCATGTGTTCATACACGGCTGTGAGCTGAGTGACAGATCGCAGTCCGGTTAGCCCCTCACTCTCGAGACTTCAGCCCCCCAGCCCTAGTCGTAAAGGTGACAGATGGTTTAACCTAGTCCAGCGGGCAAATCTTAATGTAAAAATAAATTAGACAACCCAAAGAATCATGTCCAGTGTGTGCGTCTGTGTGCACGCGCACGCGTGTGAACTCCCAGAATCTGTCCCCGACCCACACCAAGAATACCATCAGGTAAAAACACACCAAGTGACCAAACTGGAGGCCATCTGTTAGCAAGAAAGTGCTCATCAATCATCACCTCCCTTAAGTGTGTTTGCTTCCACACAAGGGAGACTAACAGCAGTCTTCCTGCTCAAGAGTCCTCTATCTCTTGGTCTCAAATCCCCAGACAGATGCAGTAGGGAAGAAATTATTCTCACAATCACAAACCACACATCCTTCTTGAGAATCTTGTCAGCTCTTAGAAGCTAAAGCTAAAGTTTCTGCCCACCCCCCGCTTATTGAGGTGCTGGGTGAGTTCCAATCCCAGGAAATTAACTTCGGCTGACCTAACCCTCCCCACTCCATGCATTTACCCAGAGAAGTAATTGCAGCCCTCCCTCCAGCCATGGTCTGGCCCCCCCAGAGGTGCCTGATGGTTCACACTACCCCATCAGTTATGAGCAGACAAGAGTAAGTGTGCGGCTGTTACAACCAAATACACAAGCAGTGGGAAGGCATGGCCGCCTCTGGGTCAAAGATGGGCATCATCACCATCACCTCGAAGGTGTGCCCTCTGTGCCCCCCACGGGAAGGTTGCTCTAGGTAATTATTTAAGATATGATGCTGGCCCTGAAAGGATTTGTTGCTTGAGAAAATTCCTCTTAGAAGGAAAAATATTAACAGAATTACTAATTGCTGTCAGTTCTGGGAGCTGTTCCTTGACCGTGCTGAGAAGGACGAGGGAATCTGCACAGCAATGTGGGTGGTGAGACACTGGTTCTGATCGGCTGCTCTTGTTCAGATCCCTGAACCTCTTTCCATTCCCACGTTCTCATCAGGAAAATAGCAAATTCCCTTACCCCAGTATTCAAAGATCAGACAACCATTTGGAATAGTTGTACTTCCCCCATCAGCTACCAGAATCCAACTGCTAATTTCAACTGGGTGCACAGCTGGCCTTTGGCTGCAAACACCCTCTGCTGATGACAAGACTAGAAGCAAAGCCCAATGTGTTTTCTTGTAGTTTCCTAATAACTCTTCGGAGAGTAGAGTGAGAAGTTCTTTTTAATTGGAGTCTGTAAATATTGAGAGTTTAATAGATGACATCCAGCTCTGCCCAGTAATCTAAGGTGAAATTACTCAGCATGAAATAAAAGCTGGATGATTGGAGTGTATACACAGCCATTGGGTGCCTGAAGGTTTTGTATGTTCCAATTAGGTTCCTGCAACAAATTATAATAATAACAACAATGATACTATTAAATAGTAGTTGGCTGTCAAAAACTACCATTTATCAGGTATTATGCTAAACAGTTTAGACATGGGACTTACTTTAATGCTTCTAATAACTGAGTGAATAGTCCCTAATGAAAGACTCACAGAAGTCAGGTCACTTATTTAAGATACAATAGTGACCAGTCCTGAAACTAAGATTTGAATCCAGCTCCTTGAGCCTCCTGTGCTGCTTCCTACTCTGTGTCCATCCATTCAGTCCTGCTGCCCTGTGGGAATTATACCTTTTAAAGCCAGATTGCCTACAAAGCTAGAGAATGAATCCTTCTTTATTCTTTCAGTTCAAATCTCTTTAAAAGCTAATACACATCTCCACATTAAAAATAAAAGATTTTATTTATTTATTTGACAGAGAGGGAGAGGTCACAAGTAGGCAGAGAGGCAGGCAGAGAGAGAGAGGGACAAGCAGCGTCCCTGCTGAGCAGAGAGCCCAATGCTGGGCTCGATCCCAGGACCCCGAGATCATGACCTGAGCTGAAGGCAGAGCTTAACCCACTGAGCCATCCAGGCGCCCCATGTCTCCACATTTTATTTTTGAACAGCTTTATTGAGACATAAACCACATACCATACAATTCACCCATTTAAGTGTATTTAATGATGTATTATGTCCATTAAATTATGCAACCATCATCATAGTCTAATATTAGAACATTTTTGTCATTCTCCCACACCCCGCTGCCGATTCTAATCATTGGCATTCACTCCAAATCCTCCTAACCGCCATGTATTGCATGCCACTAAACTACTTTCTGTCCATAGACTTGCCTCTTCTGGACAATGTATGTAAATTAATCTTGGATTGTATGGTGTTTTGTGACTGGTTTCTTCCACTTAGCATAATGTATTTAAGGTTTGTTTACTTTATAGACTCTGTCAATACTTCATTCTTGTTTATTGCTAAATAATATTCCATGGTGTGTGTGTGTGTGTGTGTGTGTGTAACGTTATATTCATCCCCTTAACAGTTAATGGACACCAGAGTTGTTTCCACATTTTAACTACTATGAATATTGCTGCTGTTACCATTTATGCATAGGTATTTGTGTGGACCCCTGTTCTCATTGCTCTCAGGTATATACTTAGGAGTAGTATTGGTGGATCATACGGTAACTCAGGTTGAAGTGTTTGAGGGACGCCAAAATATTTCTCAAAACCAGCCACATCATTTTACTCTCCCACCAACATATGAAGTTCCATTTTTGTCTACTTCCTAGATGACCCTTGTTACTGTCTGATTATAGCCATTCTAGGTGGTAGGGTGGTATCATATTATTGATTTGCATTTCCCTAGTGATTAATTATGTCAAGCAGTTTTTCATATGCTTATTGACCATTTGTACATCTTCACCAGAGAAGTGTCTATTCGGATCCTTTGCCCATTTTTAATTGGTTTATTTATCTTCTGTTATTGATTCATAAGAGTACGTTTTCTATTCTGGATACAAGTCCCTTATCAAATATACAACTCTATTATTCTGGGGTTCATCTTTTCACATTTTGTTTGTGTCTTTTTAAGCATAGAGGTTTTTAATGTTGATGAAGTCCAGTGATCTCTTTTATGTTTTGTTACTTATGCTTTTGGTGTCATATTGAAGATAGCATTGCCTAACCCAAGATTATAAAGATTTACTCCTAAGTTCTCTCCTAAGAGTTTTATAGTTTTAACTCTCACATTTAATCTTCTGACCATTTTGAGTTGATTTTTTAATACGGTATGAAGTGGGGTTCTAGTTTTTTTCTTTTGCTTAAGATCTCTAATTGTCCAAGCACCATGTCTGAGAAGCCTTCTTTTTTGGGAATGTGACAGTCTCCCTGATCACCAGGAGTGTCTGTGGCTTATTTGGACATCTTAAAATCTCTCCTTCCCTGATATGACATTAAGTTCCTGGCCAGTCTGCCTTTATTTATGGGTATCTCACCCAGATGCTAGCTTCTACTAATTGCTAGCGTTTGGCTCTATTATTTTGACAGTACCTTGGTGTAATTGGATAATACTTTGGTATAAATTGTTCCACAGACTGATCCAGTTAAAGTCATGTTTCTTTTCAGGGATGGGGTGTTTCCAGTCTTTGGGTCTTACTTTGACCCCAGAAGGACACTTCCTGGCTATCTCTTTCCTTAGTTCTCTCTGTTAAACATCTAACCAGTGTACCATCTTGTTTGTTGCTACTAGCATCATGGAGCCACCAGCCTTTTTTCACTCATCCCCAATATCTCCATTGTTTGTTTTTTAACAATGTCCTTAAGCACATTTTTCCTAAACTATGTTATAAATGAAGTTAATCACTTTATGGAGAGATGAGGACCTCTGTGTTCTTAAGACCTGCTTATCCCACTAGACAGAAGCTCTGTGCTACTAAACCAGAGTTAAGGGTAGGGATAGTGGATAGTGGCCCTCTTCTCCCTCAGAGATAGCTCTCTACTCTCTGAGCAAGAGGCCTTGGTCCTTCTCTTGCTTCTCCTGGCATGGGCCTCTTCTCTAAAAGTCATCTGAGGCAGGATGATCAGGGCCTCATATCCTTGGCCCTATGAGTGAGTACTCAGTGGGTGAATGGAGCCCCAGTTCTCTTGGGCATGCCTGTCTGGATCAGAGCTCCTGCGGAAGGGAATTAGGGAGGGAATAAAATTTCTTGATGGCTTCCTCATTCTGGCCTAAAACTGTAATCCTAGATTGGGATCTTGAGGAGAATGAGCTCCATTATCTTGACCACACCCACTTGGAGTAGAGCTACCATTATACTGAGCTGAGGATAGGGATGGGAGCTGGTTGTGGCTCACATGCGACAAACTCTCAGTTATTACTGAGATATAGTAGATTTTCACAAACAAGTATTTTTCCATTGTATGCCCTTAGAACAATCCCCAGAGACTTTAAATAATTGTTTCATATAACTTTTTCCAGTTGAATGGTTGTTTTGCTGGGGACAGGGTCCACCAAGGCCCTCATGCTGCCATTTTCCATGTCCTCTAGCTCCATACATTTTACACACTGAAGATGGATCATACTCCACCCTCTTCTCTATCTTTCAAACACCATTATAACACAGTTATTCTATTGAATGTCAAGGGTTTCTTCTCTGACATTATAGAGCCTCAGAACTTGGTAGCTTGAATTTCACAGTTTTTTACTTCTTCCATTCCCTTTGACAGCCAGCCATTTCTTTTTATTTTGGTAGCCTAATGTGTCTGTCCTTACCTTCTTTTATGCTTTCTAATGTTCAGATTCAAAACTAATTAGGAGCTTGTTAGAATGATGGACAATTATAGTGTAAACATACTGACTGAGTGTCCAGAGCAATCATCTATGAACCAAGCGTGTAAGCTCTAAATCATGTCACTCCATGAGGACTGGCCAGAGCCTCTGTTTATTCTGTAGACTTCCTGGTGTTGATAACCTTCTAGCCAGGAGGGACTACTGAGGAACTGACAGGTGCTACCTGAGAGAGCTCACAAATTGCTTCCAGCTTCAGCAGTGATGATTGGGCCAAGCAGTCAAAAGGTATATGTAGGTATACGGTGACTGTCAGAAGGGGCTAGTCATTTAGGATAGAAAAGGAACACCTTGCCTCAGAGCTTACAGTGTATGACAATCAGTACTGAGGTAAGGCAAGAAGAAGGTGGGAAGTTCTACCCAACACAAAAGAGACCAGCAGTTGCTTTGCTGCTGGTCCAGCCCATGGAAGGAGTGCCATGATTCCAATAATCCAGCTGCTGCATTTTCCATGCTTCTGAGTACTGCTATGACTGCTGCTTCCAGGGCATCCATTTTTTGTGGGTGATATTCTACCTTTCCTACTGTCCTTTTTAGAACTTTGCATCAACAGCACCCCCAGTTGGAACCTACTATTGATGACAAGCTTTTCTGAGCTCACTGTCAGCTATCCAACTGTACAAGTTTCTCTCATACCTGTGCTTGAAGGTCCATTTGTTGGATCTCCTCTGCCTTGTGTGCTCCACCAGCTTGCTATGGCTCTCCCCCATGGCCTTGCATATATCCTGTCCTACAACCAGTTATTGAAAGGTGAAAGTGCAATATCACTTGGGGAGTTTTATTTTTTTATTTTAAATTTTTTATTAACATATAATGTATTATTTGCCCCAGGGGTACAGGTCTGTGAATCATCAGACTTACACACTTCACAGCACTCACCATAGCACATACCCTCCCCAATGTCCATAACCCAACCATTCTCTCCATACCCACCTCCCTAGGCAACCCTCGGTTTGTTTTGTGAGACTAAGAGTCTCTTATGGTTTGTCTCCCTCCCAATCCCATCTTGTTTCATTTTTTTCCTTCCCTATCTCCCAAACTCCCCACTTTGCCTCTCAAATTCCTCATATCAGGGAGATCATATGATAATTGTCTTTCTCTGATTGACTTATTTTGCTCAGCATAATACCCTCTAGTTCTATCCACATCATTGCAAATGGCAAGATTTCATTTCTTTTGATGGCTGCATAGTATTCCATTGTATATATATACCACATTTTCTTTATCCATTCATATGTTGATAGATATCTAGGTTCTTTCCGTAGTTTGGCTATTGTGGACATTGCTGCTATAAACATTTGGGTGCATGTGCCCCTTCGGATCATTACATTTGTATCTTTAGGGTAAATACCCAGTAGTGCTATTGCTGGGTCATAGGGTAGCTCTATTTTCAACTTTTTGAGGAACCTCCATGCTGTTTTTCCAGAGTGGCTGCACTAGCTTGCATTCCCACCAACTGTGTAGAATGTTCCCCTTTCTCCACATCCTCGCCAGCATCTGTCATTTCCTGTAATTTTAGCCATTCTGACTGGTGTGAGGTGGTATCTCATTGTGTTTTTGATTTGCATTTCCCTGATGCCCTGTGATGTAGAGCACTTTTTCATGTGTCTGTTGGCCATCTGGATGTCTATTTGCAAAAATGTCTGTTCATGTCTTCTGCCCATTTCTTGATTGGATTCTTTGTTCTTTGGGTGTTGAGTTTGGTAAGTTCTTTATAGATTTTGGATACTAGCCCTTTATCTGATATGTTGTTTGCAAATATCTTCTCCCATTCTGTCAGTTGTCTTTTGGTTTTGTTGACTGTTTCCTTTGCTGTGCAAAAGCTTTTGATCTTGATGAAGTCCCAATAGTTCATTTTTGCCCTTGTTTCCCTTGCCTTTGGCAATGTTTCTAGGAAGAAGTTGCTGTGGCTGAGGTTGAAGAGTTTGCTGCCTGTGTTCTCCTCAAGGATTTTGATAGATTCCTTTCTCACATTGAGGTCTCTCATCCATTTTGAGTCTATTTCTGTGTGTGGTATAAGGAAATGGTCCAGTTTCATTTTTCTGCATGTGGCTTCCAATTTGGGGAGTTTTATTTTAAGTCCTTACCTCTCTCAACCTATTTCTCCAATACTCAACTCAGAGGCAGTTAATAGAGCCCTGACAGAAACAATCACAGGGCTGCTCAAATTTCAGCATGCACAGAATCACTTGGAGGGATCTTTAATACACAGAGTGCAGAGCTCCACCCCTAGAGTTTCTGATTCAGTGGCCCAGGTAGGGCCAGTTAGCTGCATAACAGCTTTCTTAAGTGATGCTGGTGCTACTGGTCCAGGGACCACACTCTGGGAACCACTCATTTAGAAGGTAACATTACCCACATGGTTCTGGCTGTCATCCCTGGGGAGATCACTGAAGCTGATTTAAAAATTTTTTTTTCTTCAGTTTTTAATTTGTATTTTTCCATGATTCAAAATAATAAAAAAGTAACAGAAAAGAACACAAACACCTAATCCTTAAAATTCATGTCTTCAAATTCCCTGCTCCAGTTACTCTTCTCTGGTCCATTGTCTTTCTTTCTCTTCCTCGATGAGAACATTCTTGTTCTTCCCTCAGGGCTTTTGCAGAGGCTGTTTTCTCTGCCTGGAAAGGACCCCACAGAATGCCCATGTTGTTCAGTTCAAAGATTAAAGTTCACCTCTTCCAAGAAAACTTTCTTAATACTTGCCACTCTATATCACCTGAGATTTTATTTGTTATAGTGTTTCTCATGGCTAGAAATTTTTATTATTTTATTTGCTTATGTATTTTCTGTTTCCTGAAATGTTCCTCTCCATTCACTTTTGCTTCCCCACCACAGCCACTAGAACATAAACTTCATATTCTTCCTGGTTTATGCTGAATCCCAGGGGCGTAAAGCAATCTGTCATGTAGCAGGTGCTCAATAAATAATGATAAGAGCAAAAATATCACTAAAAAACTCCCGAATGAAACCAGACCCTCCCACCCATTCTTAGATATGACAAGGATGTATACATTAATTAAGCAAGAACAGAACTGTGGGGAGACACTTCATCTGAACAGGACGTGGAGGAGGAGAAGGGATATAGCAGAGAAGGTGCTGGGGGCGCATTGGGGAAGACAGTGGACAGAGTCCTGCCTTAGAGCAAAGGGTAGTTTAAGCAGTGCTGGCTCACGTTGTCAAACAGAGCAGAAGCTCAGGCATGGAAAGAGTAGAGCATTCTGTGTACTTGTATTAGTTTGCTAGGGCTGTTGTAACAGTGTCCTAAATACGGATGGCTTAAAGCAGTAGAAATTCTCTCACAGGCCTGAAGTCAGAAATCATGGCGTTTGAATAACCATGCTCTCTCCAGAGTCTTTAGGGGAAGATCCTTCCTTGATTCTCCCAGCTCCTGGTAACCCCAGGTATTCTTGCTTTGTGGCAGCATAATTCTAACCTTTGCCTCCATAGTCACATGATATTCTCTCCCTGTGTCTCTTCTCTTTTTCTTATCAGACACCAATCATTGGATGAGGGCCCACCCTTATGACCTCATCTAAATGTTATTATATCTGCAAAGACCTATTTCCAAATAAGGGTCATAGGTATTGGAAGTAGGACTTCAACATATCTTTTTGGGGACACAATTCAACCCATATTAGTGACCTGGATAGAGCAATTTCTACAAGGTGGTGCTTTGTTTGTCAGACAATGAGT
This sequence comes from Lontra canadensis, assembly GCF_010015895.1. NCBI lineage: Eukaryota > Metazoa > Chordata > Mammalia > Carnivora > Mustelidae > Lontra > Lontra canadensis. The sequence continues at coordinate 27,578,515 of NW_022630997.1, forward strand.
TGTATCTATCTAACTAAAGAATATTTCACTCCACTGTCCCTGAAAAAAAGAGTGACCTACTGAACCCCAGGAAATGTGCTTTAGTTTAGGACCACTCAGAATGGAAAGTACCCTCAGCCTAGGTCCCCAAAGGAGAAGTGCCTCAGTCTAGTATTCTTCAAATAAAATACTGCCATTGACATACCCACAAGCATGTCACCTAGGCCCATTAGGGCCAAATTGGAGCCCATTTTGGGATAGACTGAGAGGACTGAAATATTCTGATTTCAGCTGTATCGACAAGGCAAACCTGAAGTATGCCTATGTCCAGGCAAGTTTAGACCCCTGGAGGCTTTGGTGCCAGCTGATGTGGAATGTTTGGACAAAGTACATTCTTTCTAGGTGTGTGCTGGGCACTTTCCTAAGAGCAATGTACAATGATCCCTTTACACTGAGAATGGGATAGAGGCTCAGAAAGGTCATGTGACTTTTCAGTTGTCACATGACTCATTAGTAGTAAAGCCAGATCTTTTGGTACCATTCAAGTGTTCTTTGCATTGTACCATAGTGGTTTTTTTTTTTTTTTTCCAATCAAGATGCACTTTTTTTTTTTTTTTTTTTTAAATCAGTGAATCCATGCCTGGACCCTGAAGACCGGAGTGTATCTAATGAAGGCTCAAGGGAATCCTTGGAATTTGGACAGTGAACCCAGGGCTAAGGGCTCCTCATATCTCAGAAGGCCATTATTTGGTATGTTTGCTGTTCACTAATGATGGCTAAGCACATACAAAGTGCATGAAAAGCACAATATGGAAGTTATTCCAAAGGAGCTTGCAATCTCATAGATAGAGGCCTTTACATTCAGCACTGTGAGTAGAGGAATTCTGGGACCAGCTACCTAACCCAGACTGGAAGGTTGTTCCTTGAGGATGTGACCACTGCACCAAGTGCAGAAGGATTCTAGGAGTCAGGGACATCATGTAGAAAAGCCCGGAGGAGGCAAGAGAATGGTCTTCTTGGGTTTGAACCATAGGAAACAAGGAATCCTAAAGCTAGTTGTTGGTAATGAAGTGGCTATAAAGAGTCTTGATACCACATGAGAAGTTCTTCACTGAAGTCTTCAGAGAGTTGGGAGTCATCCAAGAAATATAGGTTTCAGATACTGAAATGTCCCCACTTTGTGCAAAACTCACTGTGTCTGTGTTATTGGGCCCAGGCATTGCTCAGGGTCAGCTTGGGCTTTCCGCCGTGACTAGAAATGACAACAGCTGCATTAGTCTGTGCCCTTTCAGAGCTGGAAAGAGACTTTTTTGGGACCATTATTCCTATAGGATCCTGTTTTTTTTTCCTACATCTGTGATCAGAGAGGGAAGATGAGCAAGGTGAGGGAGGAACCTTGATACCTCAGCACCCCAGTGAGTGGGGGTGATCTCTGAGCCTCTGGATTTGTGTCCTTCCTCATGACCACAAAGACCATAATGGCTTTGGGATATATATAGCAAGAAAGCTGAGTCTGTCAGATAGTCCAGAATTTAACAGAACCCTTAATATAGGTATCTATTTCATTATTCACTCAAACATCAAATATTTATCAAGCATCTACTGTGTGCATGACCACCAGCTTACCACAGGGACACAGAGGGGAGGAAAGGATATCACCTGAATCCTAACCCGCCCACAGCGCAATGAAGAAGACACCCAGAAAATGTCCCAATGTTGTAGTTACTACAACAGAGGTGGGTTTAAATTCATATCTGGGAACTCAAAGCAGAGAGCAATTAACCTAGATTCAGATGCCTGAGTCCATGGAAGAAGACAGGCTCCAGTCCTGTCTGAAGTTGACTGAATTTCTCCTTTCACAGGATCCTCCCACAAGGAAGCGCCTTCTCCCAATTCCTTAAAAGACTATTTCAAACCCTTTCCAGATACTTAGCTTTAATCCTCCCACCTCACTCCTTTCTGAAGACCACAGCCTTTAGATGCCAGTGTTCCCCAGTACTCATCCTTAACCACCTTCAGCCTAGGGACCCCACCATCCCTAAACTGATGACTCTCAGAAGGAGATCCTTAACTCTGACCCTCTCCTGAACTCTTAATCTATGCCCTCACATATTCCAAAGGTACTTCAAGCTCAACTTGTCTCAGACCCAATAGTGACCATGTTTGTAGCCTCTCATATCAAAGAAACATGCTCATCTTTCTGAATTCCATAACTGTGTTGGTGGTGGGGATGCTTACTCAGCTCCTGATCCAGAATTCTAGGGATTGCCCTTGAATTCCCCCATATGCTTCTTTGGATGTAGAAGTGTCTGACTATCACTCCATTCTCTCTCCTCCACGCATTCAGTGTTTCTGCCACATCATCCCTCTCCTGAACTATTGCCATAGCTTGGCTGTGGTTTCTTACTTATAATCTGCAGGGATCATGACCTGAGCAGAAGGCAGATGCTTAACTGACTGAGCCACCTGGGCACCCTTCTTCAACCCTTTTTATTCACGATGTTCCCCAGCTCCATGATTGGTTCAGAGTGGACAGAGAGGTGAAATGGGAAGTGACTCTGGGGAGGGGTTTCACTCCCATTCTGTCTTGTTGGATGTGAATAGTGAAGCCTGTGGCTCCATTGTCTCTGGTCACTATCTTGACACTAGACTGAGAGGCAGCCCTGGGGCGAAACTGACAAAACACAAAAAAGGCACATGGGTCCCTATTGGAGGCATGAAGTCAGTGAATGACACCTCATTTGCAGGTTCCCTGAGGCTCTAATCATGTGAATGTAGCAAGGGTTTCAAATAAATACTTGCGGCGCAAATCTGAAAGATGCTAATTTAAGCTTCCAAGCCTGTGTATACTCTGCCTAGATATATGATGAGCCTCTGACCCAGATGGCCCAGGACAGCCCAGGTTTCTGTCTGTCCATGAAGCACAGTTGTTAACAGCCTCTGCTTTCTCTCTCCAAGGTTCTGAGGTCTGGGCAGCAGAGCGTATGTATGTTCTCCTGGAATGACTCTGCCTGGACATTCTCTGCCTGGAGAACTCCTACTCAGTCACCCACAGTTTCTGTTTATGCATCACCTGGATGGGGAGCCTTATCCAACCTCCTTCTTTACTTCCGAGTTTGCCTGAAGCAGATCTCTCTACCTCTTTGTAACGATCCCTGCCACATGGACATGTCTGGTACTGCATACAATAATTTTCAGTAAATTTTCTGAATATAAAAACAATCTTTCCTGAAAATAAAAATAAGCAATTTCAGTGGTGAAATTTTTTTTTACCAAAATTAGTTTTATTTCTAGTAGATTATGAGCTTAAGGTCTGATACCGTGTGTGCTCAATGAATGATTGCTAAAGACACAAATGTGTTTCTCAAGGTGTGTTGTTTTCATGTTGTAGATAGGAACATTGGTAGACAGGCCACAAAGTGGCCTCATAATTATTTATGAGTGATACATCTTGACAGAGCCTCAGGTACAGACACACAGTGACCAGCATAGAGCTGGTCATTGTAAGGTGTCCCCTGACCACACTCTTAGTCCACGGAGCAGCCGTCAGGGTCTGCCTGAAGAGCTCAGCTCAGTCCTCTGGGTTTCCATCTGGCCTGGGGAGCTCAGGGCAGGATGACACTGAGAATGTTCCTAAGGTCTCTCAACTGCTCGGCTGAGCTGGGTGGGGAGCACTTCCTGCTTCCAGAAGTCGAGGGTCATTGCAATGGACAGGACCCATGGATCCTCACTTCCCATCTCAAAAGCCCTTTGTTGTTAGGCAGACTCCAGGTATCTTAGAACTGAACCATGTTTGTATTCTTTTCTGGTGGTCTTTGTTCTGTGCAGAGGAGGCAGCCCGGCTGCCACAGATAACTTCTCTATTGGAAAGGCTAGAGTATAAAGACCCAAAGTATTGTCTTCATTCAGCTTCTCTGAACAGTCTACTCAGTCTACTAGGTCTGTGGCGTTCTGAGGAAGGTGCTGCGTAGCCATGTCCTTGGCCATCCTAAAAACCTTAACTAGTTAGGAATTCCTAGCATCCTGGAACTTCAAGGGGGTCAGGGAACCTGGGGGAAGAGTTTACTCCTTAACAAAGATCATGGGCCCATCGACAAGGGGAGTCATGCCTGCCTGATTAGCAAGGGGTCTCAGGAAACACTTCGCAGGCAGGAATGAGTTTAAAATCAAGGAGACTGAGAAAGAGCCATCAAAGATACCCTCTATTCTCAAGCCAGCACTACCAGTGCAGGTAGCATTCCCACAGCCACCGAGAAGCATGTGTGTGGCCCATGGCCAGGCTGCTCTGCGTCCGGAGTGGCGTTGTGCCCTCTCTGCTCTGTGCATGGCTCCCTATATGGTTCTGCAGCCCAGACATGCAGATGCGGGAGGTTTTACAGAAAACTGTTGTAACTGATACACATTGTCAGAATAAACTGAACTCTGTAACAGGGGAGTCAGGACACATTTTGGCACGATCTCTGCACCCCAGCCTGCTATCTCTGGGACACGCTCACAGCAACTCAGCATCAATGAGCATCACCAGGCACTCTCACAATTCCTGGTCTCTGTGTCTTTGCACATCCATTTACTTGGCCTACAATGTTTCTTAGTCTTTGTTATCCAGTAAATCTGTAAATAAATAACCTTGAAATCCCAGTCAAAACCACTTCTTCCTAAGAAATCTGTCTTTTGTGATCTTCCAAGACCAAAAAAATTAGGATCTTTCTTTTTTTCTTTTTTCCCCTCTCCAAAAACTTTGGACATACCTTGACTTCAGACGTTAGGATACTAGAGTAACTATTTGAGTGTGTGACTGTGTGTGTCCATCTAAGATCCCTCCTCCCTTAGGGAGGAGGCACTGTCTTGTCCAGGCTTCCAGAATGCTCTCCATTTCACAGTTGATGCTCTGAAACATTGAATGAGTTGACTGCCTGACTGTGGGGGCTATGGGGAGATAGCCATTTTTGGGATGATAAACTTTAGAACTATGAGAAATTGTCTTTTCTCCTGGTTTGGCAAATAACTTTCATTTCTCTAATGGGGAGCTTTAATTGGAAACTTGACTCTGTATTTGGAGGTAATGGGCCTTACTAAAAATGGATTAGAGCAGTTCATAAACTTTTCCCCTAAATGTTAACATATTGCAGGGCCTGCAAAGGTTACTTAACTTGGCAAGAAAACTCACATTAAAGATCAAAATAACAATTTCCTGGATTCCTGTGCAGGCTTCTAACTTGTCCCAGTATCCTTGGGCCATGAGTAAACAGCTGTGACATAATCAGTAACTGCTGTAAATAGACAGAAATCCCAAGCTCTTTGCAGTTCTCTCGGAGAACTGAAGGAAGAAATAGGACAGAGTGGACATGAAGGAGTAATTACTGATAACAGCCAACTTTTAGAGTGCTCATTGTGAGCCAGCTTCTCTTCTAAGTGCTCTGCCTAAGTGATCTTTAGAACCCCTATGGGCTAGGTTCTGCCATGAATCCCACCTGGAAGTTGACTCACCTGAGACACAGAGTGCTTGGGTGCCTTTTTCCAGATCATAGACCCGAGACCCTAACTGCCTTTGATTTTAGAGCCCTGTTTTTAGCCACTCTGTTAACACTCTACTTAATTAGAAACAAAAACCTGTTGAGTTTCAGGTTCAGAGAGGTTGGTTGAGGCAGACACAGAGATATGTTCTGAATGTTCTGATGATTTTCTGACATCTCAGGTCCTTACTCCAGAACAGGGACCAGTGTGCCTTGGGGGACAGCAAAGCTGGGCTCTGGAAAAGGGCTGGACTGGGCTCTGACTGTCTTTAAGGGGCAGGCTGCCTTTGGACAGGTCGTTGCAGTCCTCAGTACGTTGCTTTCCTCATCTGTAAAATGGGATTGTTTTGAAGTTTAATTACTGAGCTCAACTTGGAGTCTGGGCGTGTGAAGAGATGGAAAAAAAAGTGGGAGGAGGTGGAGGGAAGGCAGCAGTGGTGGTAAGGGTTTGCTAGGGCAGAAGATAAGTTTGTCCTCTAGAAATTACTCCCCTTTCTGTGGTCATAAGAATATTAAAAAAAAAAAAAGACTTCCAGAAAGGCCCTCAGTCATCTGTCTGTTCCTTTTTGCCTTTCTCTTCTTGGACCTGGTACCCAGTTGCCATTTCTCTTTTATCTCTTTCCTTCCTACTCGGCCTTGTCCATTCCCTGGATTATGGGCTGGCCATTCAGTGGAAAGCATTGGCCTTTAGGTCTGTGTGTGGTTCCCAGCTTAGACTCAGGCACTCACCATTGCACAGCTGTCATTTGGGGCCTGGTTGAACAATTCCCTCCCAGCCTTGTCTGTTGGGCGGGGGGCAGAGAAGGACCAGCTAGAGACCCTTACCTGAGAATGTCCTGCTTGTATGGCAGATTGGGGCCAGCAGATGAGGGTTTTCACTCATCAAGGTGGGGCCAGTGAAGCTAGGCTCCCCTTCTGAAAAAGTCATGAGGGTGTTTCCCATATGTGAGAGGGGACTGGGGACTATTTCAGACACATCACATTGACTTTAAAACCAGATGGAGAAATTTGTGGAGTTCAGGAAAAAAAATCTCAGTGTTAATGGCACTCAAACACCAGTGGCTTGGGGTCTGGTGGTAGGCATGGCCCCACAGTTTAGCAATCCCTTGCTCAGCCATGTTCACAGCCTGAGCCAAGGTGACTGAATTCCTCTCATAACCATAACACTCATTCATCATGTGTGTTTATAGTAACTGACACACTTCAAGGCCATTGACAAAAAGCAGCCCGCTGATGGCCAAGGGTCTCACTGGTCATGCAGTGGGAAAGGACATTGGCCAAGCCTTGAGATCTGGGTAATATGTGACTTATCTCAGGAATGCCTGACTTTGAAAAATATACACAGAGCGACCCACAATGGACCCTTAAAACTCTATTTGCTGGCCTTATGCATTCTCTGCCTCATTAAAAATGTTGGTTGTTTAAAATTGCTGAGGGATAATTAAACAGGCCTGCAGTTGATTTATGGGAGACAAACAGAGCGGTGAATGCACAGGAATATTGTATTGTGAGTGAGGTAATTTATGAAGATGAATCTATAACTGATGGGAGAAGCCCAACTCAAGGTTGGGGCAAGAAGTCCTATATCTTGAGAGTCCTTTAAGTCCATGGAGGCCAAAAACATCCAAGAGAGCATCACATCTTGATATCCTAGCCTACATTTTTAATGACAGCTTTTTAATCCTATCTCCAGGCCTGAAGAAATAATGAAATGAAAGACCTCACTCACACACACAAACACACGCAACCCTACATACATCATGTAACAGCAGAGGCTGAACTATGTTTGGAATTTGATGTGGAATCAAAGGGAATGGTTGTGATAACAGGCTCTGATGAGTGATTTTTTCTTTTCTTTTTAAAGAGAATCATTGATTTTAAAGATCGGGAGAGAGAGAGAGAGAGCACGCGAGCGAGCATTGGTGAGAGAGGCAGAAGGGGAGGGAGAGAGAACCTCAAGCAGACTCTGTGCCCCACACCTTGATCTCATATCCCCGAGATCACAACCCGAGCCCAAACCAAAAGCTGGATGTCTAACCGACTGCACCACCCAGGCACCGCTGCTCTGTCTTTTCAACATGCTGCGTTTCCCAGCAGTGTGGCTAACACTCCCCATAAGGGTGTTTATACAAATTATAAATTGGAGGGTGTGGGTACAGTTCATGGAGTCTGAGCCTTCAGTCTGGGAGTTCTTATGGGGTGGGGTGGGGAAGGTTTCCTTTATATCTCTTCTCGGTGAAGCTCGTAGCTTCAACAAGATGCACAGAGGCTGATTTCCATCGGGAGAGACTGTCTTGGAAGGCAGAGGATATCTGAGATTTTTAGGCTCCTGAGTTTTTCACTTGAAGAGCTCACCATTCTGGGAGCAGCCTCTGTCAGCAGGTGGGCATCTCAACAGGAGCCGTACCTTCCTGTGGGCTTCTGGCTACCATGGCAGCTTCTAGCAGCTGCCCTGAGGTCAGTGCTTTGTGCTACCCTCTCTGTCTTCACCACTCTGGTTCCTCAGTGCTCAGTCAAGCCTGGGAAGCCCTTAGAAGGGCTGACTCTCTTGCCTCTGAAGATAGTCCCTCCATTCTGAGAGCTGGTCCTAGCCTGTCCAGCACTGTCCTGGATACAACCATGCAGTTCCATGTCACTTCTCGGTGCCTTTTCTCTCACCAGCTCTGCCCTTAGCATGTTTCAGTTCACCCTGGAACCACTTGTAGGGTTCAATACCCAACCTAACCTGTCTGAGGTCCAGCTCCACTTTCTCTGCCTATGTCAGCCCAGATGGGCACCCCACACGTCCCATAGCTTCCAAGGGAAAAAGAAAATTGAGCTCTAGGAAAGGCCACAGGTCAAAGTAGTGCCCATTAAATAGTTTGCCTACTTGGTTCCTTTCTTGAAGGTCCTCCTAATAAAATCAGGGTGATCATAAAGAAAAGACCTGACCCCAGCTTCCTTTTCGTTTTAGCTCTACCTTCCCTCTATGCTCACCAAGTCAGAAATCCCATCCTCCTTTGGCTCTGTCCAGCTTTCTGCTTCCATGTTGGTTTGAGTATCACCCTCTTTGTTGGGAATGACCTTCCTGTTGCTCCCATGAAAACATCAGCTCCAGCATTAAACTCTGTTGGTTTCCTTCTGTCAGAAACCACCTCAGAATCCGAGTGACTTCTTTCTTCTCAGAATCCAAGAGCCATCCACAAATCACCACTAAAAGCCTCTTTGTTCTAACAAAGGGAACATTTTGCCAACCTGGTTTGAGATACTATGGGAACTTGGAAATACTTAAAATGCTTAAAATACTCTTGGATGCAGAATTAAGTTGATTTAACATGTCCTTGTCCTCAGTTTGTTTGAATTGGTAAATTTATTACATGGAAAAAATCAATATCAATGACTATATTTCCCCTCCCCAATAAACCCAAACCCGAATCTTAAAAAAATTGCAAATGTTTACCTTATTCCATTTTAATGTCTCTAGGACTTACAGAGGCAATCACATTCTTGAGCCTTTAATGTTTCTGTCATATTTATCAGTAATTTAAACCTAAGCCCATTAACAAAGTAGAAATTGTTGTTTAGATTGGAAATGAGAGTGCCTCTGTTCTCTAATGTGAAACGCCAAGGAAACTCCCCATCCCCAATGGTGGTGTCTTGAACTTTTACAACCAGGTCCAGGAAAAGTTGGTTTCCTTTGTACATAAATAGGAAAGCTGTCCTGCTGTACATGTGACTCAGAGACTGGCCTCGGCGTTGCACTCTGATCTGGGCATTGACCAGAATGTCATTGTGAAAATGACATTCTTTTCCATACAGGAGTCAAAGTATTTGGAGGATTCGTGACAACACTACTAGAAGCCAGAACGTGAAGCCGAGTCAGTAGTATCAGTAAATAGAATCGAGTTGTTGATTCAGGGCAAACTGACCCTGTGAAGATTTCAGGGGCAGCAAAGCCATCAGACCCGAAGCCTCACACTGAGATAGGTTACTGCTGTGCCGTCTTGCGGAGTCTGGAGATAGACGAGTGTTGGGTGTGTGTGTGTGTGTGTGTGTGTGGGAAAGGATGCAGTGGGGGTGGGGGTATCTGTGTCTATGAAGATTTCGAGAAAAAAAAAAAATCCCACATTGTCATCTGAAAGAAGATAAATGAAAATTGTTGGAGCAATAGGCCTCCAGGGACTAATTACTTGTCTGCTATAATTCAGGGACTGCTCCAGTGACTTCCATTGACTCAACATGTCAAGTGTCAGTTCTGTGTTATGAAATAAAATACAAGTTCTTTTAATGTAAACAGTACAGAAATGTTCTCGAATGTCCCAAGTCATTAGTCACATTGGACACATTCAGTGCCCTATGACTTGTCCCCACGACTCTGTGCCTGGAGGTCACTTGGTGTGTAAAAAGAAAGCATAGAGGAATTAAGTGGTGCAACCATGTAATTAAACCCCACGTAGGCACTTTGGTCACCTGGAGGCTGAGGAACATTCAAACAGCTGCTCGGGGAATCTCAGGCTTTAAAGCATGTGGGGCTGCACATTCAGAATCCCAGAGTGATCCCAAACAAAAGTCCCCCAAATATCCCTATCTGCATTCTGCTTTTTTTTTTTTTTCTTTTCTTTTCTTTCTTTTTTTTTTTTTTTTTTTTTTTTTTTT
>NW_022630997.1:27588741-27649563 GCF_010015895.1 Lontra canadensis
TTGTATCTTGTTGCAGGAGATCAGAGGGAGGGGGCTGGCCAGTTGGTGCCCTGGTAGGGTTTGACTCAGCAATGTGGGGTGGGGGTGGGGGGATGGGTAAAATGCATGGGCTTCCCATCACACCCTCAGCTTCCTAGCCCTGAAGTATGCTGTGTGAGCTGCCTCAGTTTCTCAGGTGTCTTGTGCAGATCAAATACAAAATTTACTTAAAGCAGCCAAGAAGTTGCACACAGAGAGCAAGCAGTAAATGCCAACATTGTTTAAATAGTCTTTTAGGGACAAATAGATGCTGACATTTACTCTGTGCCAGGCTCTGCACCAGGGTGAAGAGGAGTGAGACTATGCATTCAGGAGCACAGTCCCCTGTTCTGGCTGTTTCTTCTCTGTCTCCTGGTTCAAGATCCGACAAATAACAGAGACCCAATGCCTGTTGATTAAAATGAAGACGGGGTCTCTATCTTCACCCTTCATTCTTTTCATAGCTTGGAGACAAAATCTCATTAATCAAGGGTCAACCAGGGAAAGAGAGACCACTCTAAGTATTTGTAATGAGGGACCTGGCTACCCAGGTGACAAGATGGCTGTGAGGCAGAGCATGGACACATCGGAGGGACCTGTGAATCCCCTGATTTAGAGGAACCAAAGGGGCAGGTGTTGCTAGTGGGGTCCAAACTCAAGGGGCATCTTAGGGAAACTGCGAGCTTGGCTAGCCTGGAAGGAGCTGGAGACCTAAGGAGGAATGCCTGGGACACCACCTAGGTGTGAGGAAATGGTGAAGGAGAAATACCCAGGCCTCTCCCTTCCTTGTACTGTCTCTTCCAATATCTCTCTGAGGGTGCGTCCTGCCACGCACCAGCTGGCACAAGAGTCCAGGCCACACAGCCTAACAGGGTCAATGCCCCTGAAGCTCCATCCCCATAAAGCAGAGAAGGAAAAGGTTTGGAATGGCTCTGAGGGTAGACAGGACCAGGGTCAGCTTATCTTGCATTTGCACTAGACAGCCGAGGAATTAATTTCCTTAATGAACTTAGAAATTCCCACCAAATCTCCATGGATGGTGCATTCTCACCTCGTTTACTGTGTGAGGAAGCTAAGGCTCAGAGGCTTCTAGTACATGACGCTAGGCCACCCAGTTTGTGCACGGCCTAGCGGGACTCAAAGTTAGCTCTCCTAACCCACATCTAGGAACTCTCCTTCCTCCATGCCACCCTGAGAAGTTTACTTTTCTTCTCTTAAGCTCTAAGAAGTTCCTTTCACTCATGAAAGTTTTGCATTTTATAGTGTTGTTCAAGTTCTCTGTTTCCTTGTTGATCTGCCTAGTTGTTCTATCCATTACTGAAAGCGGGATGTGACAGAGTCCAACTCGTATGCTTGAATTGTCTGTTTCTCCCTCCATTTCTATCAGCTTTGCTCCATGCAATTTCGGGCTCTGTTGTTAGCTGCACACATGCTGATCATTGGTATGTCATTCTGATAGATTAATCTTTTTATAATGATAAAATGTCTCTCCTTTTTTTAAAAGTAACACTTTGTGTCTTAAAGTCCATTTTGTCTGATATCAATATAGTCATTCCAGCTTTCCCATGGTTGCTATTTGTACAGTATGTATTTTCTATCTTTTTATCTTCTGCCCATTCTTATCTTTGAATCTAAAGTGTGTCTCTTCTAGACAGCATATAACTGTTTTATTTTTATCCAATCTGACAACCTGCCTTTTGACTGGTTTATTTAATCTGGTCATATTTAATACTGTTGTTATCGTTGGATTTATATCTGCCATTTTACTTTTTGATTTCTATATGCCTGTCTTTTTTTGTGCCAGTGTTAGCATTTTAAAAGGGCATGTTACAAAACTATAGATTGGGGTTTTAGGTGCAAAATTTAATAACAAAATATTATTTTGCTTTCCTTCCTTTGTGCAAGAATCTCCCTCAAGGTCTTCCTTATGAGGAACACAAAAACCTCTCTTTCACCTTGCAGGTCCTGGTGACCTGCTCTGGGGAGAGGTTTGGGGGGCTCTGGGAGAGTCACATGCCTCTGGTAGGGTGGATGAGATGTGATTAGGGAAAACACCCACTGGCATCTCAGTCACCACTCTCCCTGCCCTGCATCCCTTTCGAGACAACTCCTCAAGTTTTCTCTCACCTGAGGTATGTTAAGAGGTTGGTAACCTGAATGGCAAAAGAATTCTGGACCTGACCATCATTATGCACAAGGACGAGGAGGGAAGCTCTCTGTGGATCGTGATCAGGCTAAAAGCACCTTCTCCTATAGCTACCAACACCGAGGCACCGTTCCTTGAAAACTGCAGGCTTATTGCAAATGATAACATGCAAGCCAGTTTGGCAAAGTGGAAAACATCTTTATGATATTATCAAGTAAATAAAACAAAGTACAGAATTATACCCCTTGCTGAGAGCCCCACGTACAACAGAAAATACATGTGGATGGTCCTTTGGGGGCAGGGCAGGACACAAAGCTCTGAAAACATTTCTTCTTGTCATAGTTGAATGGCAGTGTGTCCACTGGTTTACTTTTGTTACATGTCCTTTATTGTTATAACATTTTTTGGTTTTTGGCTTAAAAAGCAATAAAAACATGAAAAATTAACGAAGGCTGATAAAAAGGCGCAAGGGAGGGAAAGAGGTAGAAAGGGAGAAAAGACAAAGGAAGGGAGGTCGATCTTATTTGGGCTGCAGGCAAAAGATAATCCCTTCAAGTTTTAAGGCAGCTACAGTTGATGAGTAATGAAAGGAGATCTGAGCGCCATTTGTGTTTTAATATTTACTTAGTGTAGTAAAAAATTGGGGAAAAATAAAGTAAGGTATCAGGGGGAGTTCAAGACCTGAAACGGACCATCTGAAACATGATCTTAAAAAAAGATACTGTGATTCCAGTCCAAAGGCTTTAATTTCACACCAGGGAGTAGGAAACTTCATGGCCTGTAAAACATTTTTTACGTCTGGTTATTTGCCCTGGGGGAGGAAGCAGAAGGCCCATCTCTGCATCCCCGGCCTCCCTGAGCTGCTTCTGCCCGCTCCCGGCTCCTGTCCTGTCCTGCTGCTCTAACTCACCCCGAGACTAGTCTACTAGGCCAGCAGCATCCGAGCCCCCACATCCAGGACCCCATTTCCCCTCAGATGTCACCTCCATAGAGCCTTCCTGACCCCTGTATCCTATTTTTTAAAAGCCCCTCGAATGCCCTACAGTTGTGTCCCAGAGCTCCGTGACTCAGTCTCCCTAGAAGAAACCGTGGCTCCCTAGGCTGCATCATGCATTCCTGTCAGGTGGATTTCTATCGTGTCACTTTAGCTAAGCTGGGACAGCGTTTGTTAGAATTGTCTGCCTGGAAGTACTTGGAGTGATCAGGGGCCGCACTTGGCATGAGCCGTGGGAGGCTTCAACAAGGGAGCAGCCTGCCTGCTTAGAGGTCAGTGCGCTGCCCTCGCCCGCCCACTGCCCCCCAACCCAGTCTGAGTGGGGCAGCCACCAGTCCCCCCTCCCTGTCCTCCTGCATCTCCTGCCCCTCCGCTCCAACTACAGATCAGAAGGGCTCCAGCTGATCCTTCTCGATCTTGTGCCGCCCACAGGAGGTCCCAGTTGCCTTTGCTTCCCAAACGTTGTGTCCCTCATCCTTCTCCAGCTGCTGCAGGCTCCAGGCTCCAGCATCAGAGGTGGGAGTGGCATCCTGGCAGGACTGCATCTGGCCAAATCCCTGCAGTAAACATCCTCCGTAGGTCCTGGCGCTTCTGGCCAGCAGTGGAACCCTGACCGAGGCCCACCTGCAGGCTCCCCTTTCTCCCTTTTGGGCCTGGCCAGCGACTAGGTTGGATTCTTCTTTTCGAGTTCAGGTACTCCCAGAACACAGGCTAGTCTGGAGGCTTCATTATCTTCAAGCTGATATTTCATTGCAGGGCCCCTGATGGGGCAAGTCAGGGCCGAACAAGGCCTGGCTGGTATCCCAGAGCTGAAAGAGGCTAGGTTTTTCTGGGGTTCCCTTTGCCAGGAGACTACTTCTCAGAGCAGGTGCTCAGGGATAGGACTCACTCTGATGGCTGTAATTTCTCTGATGCCTTCATCTGATCAGATGGCCTGGAGATGGGGTGCACCCTCAGGGAGAGCGGGGTGTGCCCCCAGGATAGGGCTCTCAGGCAGCTGTGGCTCTGTAGACGTGTGCTGCTTCCTTGCTAGGAAGCCCTCGAAAGGGATGCGGCCTCTTTGCTCCCTGTTGGCACAGGTGTCTTGGCCTCTCTGGTCTTTCTATGCCCCAGGTTCTTCCAGCTGGAGGACACACTGTGGCTAATGACTTTATCTGTGGGCCCTGATTATTAGGATCCACTCATGCTCTGGGCCCTACTGACATACACCCTGTCACCTAACACTGGGGCAATGCAGCCACCATGCTTCTGCCTCTGAACATTTTCCCACCTCGATGAGTTTCACTTTGTAGGGCCAGAATAATCTGTGGGGTGTCCAGTCAAAGACGGAGGCCAAACTATCCTTCCCATTGGTCTCTTCTGTTAGAAATTTTCAGTTGGTTAAATGGTGGTACCATCTTGTCTTTCCCACAACAGAGTCCTATCCATGAGAAATAACCAGGTCAGTGGAATGTCCCATGGGGTGTCTTATAGAACTGACCTTCAGGCTTACTTCTCTCTTATTCTTCCATAAAGTTCTCTGATCTGCACGGTGCCATGATCACAATCATAGACCCATTGGAACAATCGCTCTCCAAATCACTGGAGACATTCCACTGCCCCCCAGCAGCTTCCTGTCAGCTTCAAAAGGGCACTGGATGTGAGAGAAAGGGCATGGGCATATATGGGGAGATCCACTGACTAGTGACACACTCTTGGGTTCAGGAGCTCCTAGGGCTGACTTGTGGACTCACAGACCTCATATGCTGAAGTCCGATCCCCAGTACCTCAGAATGTGGCTGTATCTGGGGACAAGGTTTTTAGAGTGGTGACTAAGGTAAAAGGAAGACATTAGTGTAGGCCCTAAGCCACTATGACTGGTGTTTTTATACAAAAAGGAGACAGGACACAGACACACATATACAGAAGACTCTGAGGACAAAGGAGGAGATGGCCATCACTGAGCCAAGGAGAGGAAACCTTAGAAGAAATCAACCCTGACGACTCTTGTTACCAGACGTCGAGCCTCCAGAGCTGCGAGAAAGTAAATTCTGTTGCTTAAGCTCCCCAGTTTGAGGAATTTTGTTTCAGCAGCGCTAACCAATGACCACAGGTGGTGACTTGACTTACCCTCCGTTTCCCCTCATGGCCCTCACACCTGACTTGGATGTATTTGGTTCGCACTCGCTCAGTGTTCATTCAGCAGAACAACACTGAAAGCACGTGGTTAGCTTCCTTTTTTAGGTTTCCTGTGTTTTTCCCGATATTTCGAGCCCGCTAGTCTTTGGATTTGGAGGCCCCACCGTGGTGCCTGGCCGACACTGGCTGCCTTGGTTTACGGGGTACAGGTCAGGGGGTATTTTGACGTGGACGAGTGGGGACACAATTGAGAAGTCCAGGAGCCCGAGACCCAGGCCTGCAGGTTCCTGCCCCAGGGGGGCCCATTTCCTGTCCCTCAGTGTCCCTGCATTCTGCTCCTGTGGCCTCTCCTCCATGGCCTCCTCTTCCCTGGCCTCCACCTTGACTGAGGAATTCCAAGGGCACAGACACAGAGAGGGCCAAGTCACAGATCTGAGGGCAGCCATGCCTTGAATGTGGATATCATGGACTTGGGATCTCCCTTTGTCTTCCTTGTCTTAAGTCCTAGAGATGGTGAATTTTATTTGCCAGCCTTAAATATTCTGGCTCCGTGATGTGAGAAAACCCTGTGTGTTGGCCTGCTTTCAGTTTTGTCACATGTATGGAACAGCAGGACAATCTGCATGGGAACCAAAAGTGTCTCTACTCACCACTGCTGCCTGTCTGTTATAGGGTTATTGTAGCAGCAGTCATACCTTCGCTTTCGGTGGCTTACAGTTTCCTGACCACTTCTACAACTTTTTTGTTTTACTACATAGTGTTATTGTCCCTGTTTCATACATATAAATTTAATATGGAAGACCATATTCTCCCAATGATCATGCAGCTATGCTGATTCCTAGTGCAGGACAAATGTCCCCTCAGGCCATCTATTGTCTGTGTCACAGCATATACTCAGTTGCCCCCTTATCTGTGTGGCAGACCTAGCCCAAGTGACCCTGGGTAACTCAGCCCAGGGCACTACTCATACATGAACTAAGGAGAAGATGGCTCCCCCAAATCTGTGAGATCAAGACAGTCCCTTTTCAGGGAAGCCTGTTTCTGATCTCCCCAGCTTTCCCAGATCCCAGGGTCTGGGTCTGTGAGGAGCCCCCTCTCCTCCACCACCTGCAGACCTCAGGCAGCCTATATGCATCAAGAATATCAGCAGCTATCTTTCCCAACCTGGCTCAGAAACTGCCACTGTTTTTCCAAGCCCAAGTCACACTAACTGGATAGTAGAGAGAAGTATTCATTTTTTTTGGAGAATTATGGTACCTTCTCCCACCTGTACCGTTGAGAAATCACTGGCCTTCTATTCTGAGAAGGTTTCATGATAATGTGTTGAATTCTAGCATCACTCAGAATCTACTTATGTTCTGCTAGCTTCAGGACTCCTAGGCTCCTGAACAGCCCTTAGTGACCAAAACTCACCTGTCTTAAGACATCGGGTGTCATGGAGCATCTGAATTTCAGCTTATCTCAGCCCCCTTCTGCATTGGTTTAATGTAGAATTAGGCTCCACCTTCTTTCCCTTTTCTGCCTTCTGCATGAGAATTTGCCATTTGTGCTGGCCTGGACTCCAGTCAGTGCTGGGCTTGATGTTTCAAGCCCTGTTCCTGGGGTTCCACATCTGCAGTCAGCAGAATTCCCAAATTTCCACCCCTGGTGTCTACACCCTGAGTAATCTCCTCCTCTTGAGCAATATTGAAAATGACATATTTAACTTCTCTGATCAGCTTTCAAAGGTGCAAGTCAATTTACAGATGAAATTAAGGTCCCTTATCAGTTGACCTTGATAATCAAAAGAGAGATCACCCAAGCCCTTAAAAGGGACTGGGCCCTGTCTGAAGAGAGATTCCAAACATGAGAAAGATCCTAGCACTGGCCTTGGGGAAGTAAGCCTCCATGTTGTAAGAGGGCTTAGTTGGCGGGCAGGAGCTGAGGGGAACCTCTAGCCAACAACCTCCAGCTGACAAGGAGTCTGGGCCCAGGGTCCTACAATAGCAAAGAGCTGAATTTGGCCAATAACCATATCAGCTTAGAAGTGGATCCTGAGGTCTGGCAAGGAATGCATTTTGGCCAACACTTTGGATGCCAACCTTGTGAGGGACACTGTCCGGACATCTGACCTAGTGTGAGATAACAAACACAAGTTGTTTTAAGCTGCGAAGTTAGTGGTGGTTTAGTATACAGCAGTAGAAAACTAGTGTAGTGCCCTACTTTTATCTCTACCCAGCATAGGGGGTTGGTTTTTATCATAGCTATTGAAGCTCCCTTGTTCTCTCTGTCACTGTTTGACTTCTTGATTGGCTTGCAACCTGGAATCCCATTCTTCAGACACAACCTGAGCCCATGGAATACTGGTAAATCCTGGGTTCTGGGCTAGAGGTCATCCTCCCCAGGGTCAACCCCCATGGCTCCATGCACTTAAGTGAGTAGAAAGGAAGGAGAAGGTTTGGATCCCATGGTTCTTCTCCAGTGGGCTCCATTCCACATAGCTATGCCTCTGGTTCCCATCAGATCCTTTCCAGGAACTTACAGGAACAAAAAAACCCAGCCACTTGAGATCAGGAACTCTCTCCCAAGGTTTTACTAAAGAAGGTTAAAAAAAAAAGTTGCTATTTCTTCAAACCCAGACCACAGTAACTTGAAACTAGAGAGGAGTGAACATTTTTTTTGGAATTATAGTGGCTTCTCCCATTTGCAGGGTTGAGAAATTATCGACCATCATTTCTTGGGAGACTTGGTGATTTATTTGAGAAACTCTTAGGAGGGATTGCAATGAGAGAAATCTCAACAAAGTCTCAAAGCTGCTGACCAGCTTATTTAAAAATATGCTATATATTCAGCAAGCACTTAGGGTAAACCACAGGAAAAATACAGGAAAGAATTAATTCCCTGTCAAATATAGTTGAAAATGTAAAACACAAAAATGTATTAGTGAAGATGGAAAATGGAGAAAGACCCCTGTTTGATTTCTGTTTATCAATAAGTAATATTAGTTTTTTTTAAATTTTGGTATAATTGCAGACTTATAGGAAGTTGCAAAAAACGGTACACAGAGTCCTATGTCCTTTCACCCAACTTGCCCCAATGGTGACATTTTATATAACTATAGTATAATATTAAATACATAACTTACATGATACATGTTATAGGTTGAATTGTGTCTGCCCACCCCTCACCCCTGCCCCGCAATGTAGGTTGGAGTCCTAACTTCCCAGTACCTTAGAATGAAACTTCTTTGGAAATATGGTTGGCTGATGTAATTAGTGAAGATGAAATCATACTTGAGTAGGATGAGCTCCTAATCTACTATGACTGGTGTCCTTACAAAAAGATGGTAATAATATAAAGACAAAGTCATGCAGGGGCTGTTTTATGTGATGATAGGCAGAGATCTGAGCTATGCCACTGCAAACCAAGGAATACCAAGGATTGCCAGTCAACCACCAAAAGCTAAGATTCTGCCTTTCATCTCCATGAATTTGACTACTGTATGTACCTCATATAAGTGATATCATAGATTGTCTTTTTGTGACTGACTTATTTCATTTGGCATAATGTTTTAAGGTTCATCCATGTTTTAATATGTATCAGAATTTCCTTTCTTTTTAAAGCTGAATAATAGTCCATTGTATGCATATACTACATTTTGTTTTTTCATTCCTCTGTTGGTGGACACTTTGGTTGCTTCCACTTTTTGGCTGTTGTGAATAATGTTGCTATCAACATGAGTATACGTGTATCTCTCTGAGAACTTGCTTTCAGTTCTTTTGAGTACATGCCAAGAAATGGAGCTGCTTGATCATAGGTAATGCTGTATTTAATTTTTATGTTTGACTTTTTGTGTTAATCTAGCATTTTTTTATTTTTAAGAGGGAGGACTAGGGAGGAAATGGGACTACTCCACCCTGGCTGGAACTGGCAAGCTTAATCAATTTAAAAAATCTTTTTCTTCGAGTTAACAGATAAACCCACATTACAGCATAATTGGCAAGGATCTCTTGAAGTTTATGTCAAGATCATGAACACATATCTCCTTGGAATCCTTACCTCCTTCTGACTCTCAGGGAATTTTCCTAAAGAATAATTAGGTTTCAGGCCCTCTGGTCAACCATGGAATGTGAGTCCAGTGAGGCAAATTATTTCTACTTCTCCAATGTGATTTTTTCCTTTATTGGAACTGCTAGCGTGTAAGTAACACATAGGTATTAAAATAAAGGTCATCATAATCCTCTTCAATTTCTAAGAAACTTTCTTTTTTTTAAACATACAGTGTTTTATTAGTTTCAGGTGTACAATATAGTGATTCGACAATTACATACATAACCCCGTGCTCATAACAACAAGTGTACTCCTTAATCCCCACTGCCTATTTAACCCAACCCCTCACTCCCTGCCTGTCCTTTTTGGCAACCATCAGTTTGCCATAATTGCTAATTAAGAGTCTCTTTCTTATTTGTTTTTCTCTCTTTTTCCCTTTGCTCATTTGTTTTGTTTTTTAAATTCCACATATGAGTGAAATCATATGGTGTTTGTCTTTCTCTGACTTATTTTGCTTAGCATTATACTCTCTAGCTCCATCCATGTTATTGTAAATGGCAAGATTCCATTCTTTTTTATGGCTGTGTAATATTTCACTATATGTACATATACATATATATGCCTACTATATATATATATGTATATATATATACACACACACACACCCCGCATCTTCTTTATTCATTCATCAGTCAATCTATGGACTCTTGGGGTGCTTCCATAATTTGGCTATTATAAATAATGCTGCTATAAACATAGCGGTGCCCATATCCCTTTGAATTAGTGTTTTTGTATTCTTTGGGTAAATACCCTGTGCATGATTATGAGATCATAGGGTAGCTCTCTTTCTAACTTTTTTAGGGATCTCCAAACTATTTTCCACAGTGGCTGCACCAGTTTGCATTACCACCAATAGTGCAAGAAGGTTCTTTTTCTTTACATCCTTGTTGTTTCTTGTGTTGTTGATTTTAGCCATTCTGACAGGTGTGACGTGGTATCTGATTGTACTTTTGATTTACATTTCCCTGATGGTAAGTGATGATGAAGATTTTTTCATGTCTCTATTTGCCATCTCTATGTCTTCTTTGGAGAAATATCTGTTCATGTGTTCTGCCCACTTTTAATTGGATTATTTGGTTTTTGGGTGTTGTGTTATAAGTTCCTTATCAGATATGCCATGTGCAAATATCTTCTCACATTCTGTAGCTTGACTTTTAGTTTTGTTGGTGGTTTCCTTTGCTGTGCAGAAGTTTTTTTATTTTGATGTAGTCCCAATAGTTTATTTTTGCTTTTGTTTCCCTTGCCTCAGGAGACATACCTTGAAAAACTTACTTCAGCCGATGTCAAAGAAGTTACTGCCTGTGTTCTCTTCTAGGATTTTTTGGTTTCTGGTCTCATGTTTAAGTTTTTAATCCATTTCAAATTTATTTTTGTTTATGGTGTAAGAAAGTGGTCCAGTTTCATTCTTCAGTTTAGCTTTCCCAGCACTATTTCTTGAAAAGACTGTCTTTTCCTCATTGGATATTATTTCTTGCTTTATCAAAGATTAATTGACCATATAATTGTGGGTTTATTTCCTGGTTTTCTCTTCTGTTCCATTGCTTATGTGTCTATTTTTGTGTCAGTACCATACCGTTCTGATCACTACAGCTTTGTAATATACCTTGAAGTCTGGAATTGTGATGCCTCCAGCTTTGCTTTTCTTTTTCAAGATTACTTTGGCTATTGGGGGTCTTTTGTGGCTCCAGACAAATTTTAGGATTATTTGTTCTAGTCTATGAAAATGTTGGTTTCCAAGAAGCTTTCATTCCTGTTATCTCATTGATCCCCACAACATCACTGTGAAGGCAGCAATCAAAACCAAGAGGATTTATCTCTGTTTTATAGACAAGGAAATGGACTTGGAAAAGTAGATTTGAGATGAAAATTCTAAAGCTTGTGTTGTTTGAGTCACTGCACTTGTTTAACATAATATCCATATTGTTTGATTGAATTAATGATAGTAGGACCGCTTCAGCTGAAATGATCAACCCCATCTTTATTGACAGAGTATATCTTGTTAATGGGCTGTACCTTGTTTCCTAGCCCGAGGACTATGAGAGAAGGTAGGGAGTGGGTGGAGGGACATGTTGTTGGATTGAGAACATCTGGTTTGCATTTGGCATTGGAAGGGATAATGACTCTGTTACGCAGGCCTGGAGTTTCTCTTTCTGATTAATCATCAGGGGCTGCAGTGGTATACTCTGGAGCAGGACATTAGCATTAATACAAACTGAGGCAACTCTCTTGTGAATTCTAGAAATTTGGGGTCATTTATAGTAGAGGATTGTGTGTGCAGATGGGTTGGTGGTGCAACAGCTCACATCAGGCTGGGGCTGACAAAGTCAAGCAGCAGGAGGTTGGCTGAAGACATCACTATACATGTTTGATGATGGATACACTTAAGCCTCAGACATGTATGCTCTGCCTGAGCCTGGAGTGTCTGGTGGGCTGCTTGGCAAGTTTTATGATCCCATAAACCCTCTAAGTGGAAGGTCAGATGAAGACTCAGGGCTTCACAACACAGAGCACGGTAAGGCTTGGTTAGGATGTCATGCTCGTCCAGCATGCTGCTGACAGGTAGCCTAAGGGGTCTCATGGTCCGACAGCCTCTCTCTGAAAAGCTTCCTTGCCTCCCTGGATGGCAAAGTCAAGTTCTCATGGAATGTGCCCTAGTTATCAAGCTGACACGATGTGTAGGTTTTATGCTAAGTCGGCGGTCTCACCTGTCTTACATGAACGACACCAAACTGATGCTTTGGGCAGACAAGTAAGAGGACAGGGTTTCTGTGAAGGGGTTTCTTACCCAGCCCTCTGTCTCTCTAGAAGTGATTTACATATGTTTTTGTATATTGTTTCCAAGGCTACATGTGTGGTAGGTTTGTCTGCAACACTAGCTGGGTGTATGACTCCCTATCCCCTAATTTTTCTAGGCAGTAGGATAATTTAGTTCTATCTTTAATGACCATATTAAATGCTCAGGTTTGGATTGATGTATTTGGATTCTTTCCACTTTCCTTGTAATAGGAAAGCAAAAGGAATTGACATTTAGATTTCTATGACAACCTTTAAACTTATCAGCAATATCTCCGGAAATTATGTGCTGTCTGTGAATGAAGAAAATGCACCTTCTATTTCTTCCATTTGTCACGTCTGTAGCCTCTAAAGTGCCTCAATTACACATTCTGCTGGAAGCACCTGCTGGGCACAGTCTTGCTTTGGGAACGGGGTCTTGGCTGGCAGCACTGGAGCCTTCATGCACTGTCCAGGTTTGGTACTGGGAATGACACACAGACACTGGGTGGAAGGGCCAGCTTATTCCCTGGAAGAGGTTCTGGGAATTCCACCTGCTTCCCCCATTCCCTACCCCCCACTGACCCTCCAATCTCAACAAGTCCCATCATGTCCCACTTTTCCTTTCTTTTTCTGCTCCCCAGACTACAATTTAGGAACATTCAACAGAGAGGATTCCCTGGGACCCTCACTCAAAGCCTTATTTTATTTCATTTTTTTGGACTTTTGTATACGTCTAGCAAGTTTAGTAGACTAGAATGGAGGAAAGAGGCTACATATTCATGGAATTTTTTAAAAACAAAATATATCCAAAGTGATTAAAACGTTTTTAAAAAGCATCAGAAATGGTAACTGTGGTAGGCCGAATAATGGCCCCCAAAGACATCCATGTCCTAATCCTTGAGAACTGTAGCTATGTTACTTTACATTGCAAGGGGGAATTAAGGCAGCAGATGGAATTACAGTAGCTAGCCAGTTGGCCTTGAGATGGGAAGAGTATTCTGTATTACCTCCTTAGGCCGATGTAATCACCAGAGTCCTTAAAAATGGGAGAGGGAGGGAGAAGGGTCAGTGTCAGGCTGATGCCCTATGAAAAGGCCTGGCCTGGCCTGTGCTGGTTGTGAAGATGGAGGGGAGGGGCTATGGGCCAAGCTTCCAAAAACTGGAAAAGGTGAGGAAATGGAACCCCCCACCCCTACCACCCCAGGAACTCCAGAAGGAACCAGCCCTGCCAATAGCTTGATTTTGGTCTAGTAAGACTGATTTCAGACTTCCAGTCTCCAGAATTATAATAAATGGCATTGTCCCTAAATCTGTGCTAATTTGACACAGCAGCAAGAGGAAACTAATACAATATCATACCCCCAAACCTAATTTCCCAAGCACTGGGACCTGTGAGGTTACTGCTGTAAATTACATAGGAATGCCAGAACCTGAGATCACCTAGACGGGTGAGTGCTATGTGCAGGTCACTGCCATCCAGGCCTTTCTCACTCCATGCACTTGGTGTGTCTCTTGTCAAGGTCTGGAGGGTGTTTCCTTTCTTCTTTCATGACAATGTGGCAGAGTTGGCCTAAACAGGCCCGAAGAGGCCTGGCCTTGTCCCCTTTAGCCCTCTTGGAAGCAGCTGATCTGTAGAAAGTCTGAGTACCTTGCTGGAGAGTGAGGCCTGGCAAGTCCCCAGCCATTCCAGCTGCGTCAGTGGGTGCATCAGGTGGAAATGAAGCCATTGTGACCCTACAGCTCTCATCAAGTCCAGCAACAGCCCACGGAGCAGCAACAGCCTTGCACTGAGCGTGGGGCAGACGTCTGGGCAAATCATGCCAACCACACATTTCAGATCATTTTTGAGTTTCTTCCATGTGCCAAGTGCTGGTGGAGAGCATGCTTCTTGGCAAAAGAGCAAGTCTGGTGCCTGTCTGTGTCCCTTCCAGGTTACTGAAGCAAAGCATGACAAACTAGCAAACAATGAAATGTGTGTTTTATCATAAAAGGGGAAACCGAAGACCAGAAAGCCCAAGTCATTTTCCCAAGGCCACACAGCTAAGAATAAATGAGGACTCATACTGAGAGCTGGGCTCCAAGCCTGCTGGGTCAGGTCGGTTACTCCTGTAAATCACATCTTTTATCCCATGATTATCTCAGATATGCACCAAAGGCTGTCCAGAGTTCTGCTTGACCAAGGTTTAATGAAGTTAAAGTACACATTTTCCACATACTCTATTTTTCCATTCTTTAAGGGTCTGAATTTTGTTGGTGTAGCCTCACATAAAAGTCTAACTATTACAGAGATAAACCACAAAATTTGATTAGGTTTCAATGGGCGGAAAACCATGTAGCCCAAATAAATGTAGAAATGATTGGTTTTGGGACCAATGGATAAAATGCTCGCAGCTATAGCTGTACCCTTTCCACCTTCCTTAAAGGAATTTACAATACAGAAAAGAGGCTGATAAAGCAGAAATGTCAATTAAAACATGTTTTCACTTCTGGGAATCATTTTGATTAAAACATATAATTCAGCTATGCTTAATTACTATGTATAAAGCACTTTCTGAAATGTTTTTTATTCTTTGGGGTAGGTTTTCCTTTTTTTTTTTTTAAATGGAGGATCAGACTGTCCTTTTTTCAAAGCTCCCAGAATCCTCATTTTTGGCCTACCATTCAGTTTCCAACATTAAATATTCAATACAGGGAGGTAAGGAAGATCTGCCCCTCCATGTTCCTCAGTTTGGAATGTGCTGCTGGGAGCGGCAATGGAAATGCACGTGTTGGTTCATGTGATCTGAACTGCAACAGACATGTGTCATCTGAGATTGCAGCCCGTCTCTACCACCATCTTTTATTTTATTTTTAGAAGGCTGCAGCTGGGCTGCGCCATGCTGCATTAGGGTGGGTGGTTCTATGGAGAAGAATTTTCAAGGAACCAGCATCTGGGCAGGTTGGTAACGTTTTCCTCTTCACAGCTGCATCTAACAGGGAATATTGGTTTCCTATGCTGTTGTGACAAGTCACCGCAAACTTGGTGGCTTCCAACAATTCAGATGTATCATCCTCCATTTGGTAGGTAGAGGTCCGCAACGGGTCTCACTGTGCTCGCATCAAGAATGGGCAGGGATGCTTCCTTCGGGAACTCCAGGGGAGGGATCTGTTTCCTTGCTTTTTCCAGCTTCCAGAGGCCACCCATAATCCTTGGTGAGTGGCTCCTTCTTCCGTCTTCAGGGACAGTGGTGCGGGACCTTCGAATCTCTCTCTGACTCAGCCTCCTGCCTCTCACTTTCACTTAGAGACCTCTGAGATTATATTGCATGTCCTTCTGCAGAGCCTAGGATCTTCTCTCTACCTCACAGCCCCATCCTCAACCTGAGTAAGGAAACACGTTCAAGGTGTGGGATTCGGAGGCAGATGTCTTCAGGGGCCATCATTCCACCTGCTGCCATGGACTTTTCATGGGTGGTTGCTGGGCTGCTCTTCTGATCCAGCCTGTACTGGCTTTCTCTCACGGACCTCCTCTACTGGGGGCTGAGGCCCCTATGTTCTGGTTGTCATCCTGGGTCACCCATTTCTTTCTTCCTTTTTTTAAAAAAAATATTTTATTTATTCATTTGACACAGAGAGAGAGAGAGAGAGAGAGATCACAAGTAGACAGAGAGGCAGGCAGAGAGAGAGGGGGGAAGCAGGCTCCTGCTGAGCAGAGAGCCCCATGTGGGGCTTGATGCCAGGACCCTGAGATCATGACCTGAGCCGAAGGCAGAGGCTTAACCCACTGAGCCACCCAGGCGCCCCACCTTTTTTTTTTTTTTAAAGATTTTTAATTAATTTATTTGACAGGCAGAGATCACAAGTAGACAGAGAAGCAGAGAGAGAGGAAGGGAAGCAGGCTCCCTGCTGAGCAGAAAGCCCGATTCGGGGCTTGATCCCAGGACCCTGGGATCATGACCTGAGCCGAAGGCAGAGGCTTTAACCCACTGAGCCACCCAGGCACCCCTGGGTCACCCATTTCTGTTTGTGACAGTGGCCTCCTGGGACCATAAGCGATGCCTTCGGGTGGTAGGAAGACCCAGCTCCAGGTTCCACAGTGCTTCTCTCTGTCCTTTAATGCTTCTTCCCACAGGTGGGGCACTTGGTGAGGGTACTGCCTACTCTCGATGGTCCAGCACCTTATCAACTTTGCTGCTGGGGCACCTTGGTGTTTGTCCCAGACTGCTGGGTTTTGCAATGGTCCCTTTACCTTCAGGGGTGCTGTCTTCCAGGCCTGTTGGGGACACGGTCTGCCCTGACCCTTCCATGCCTTGGCTTCTCCTTAACAGTGGGTCTCTTGGGAGTCCCCACCTGCCTGCCAGGATCACTGTCTACTGAGTGCTCCTTGACCTCATGAGCTATGCTCTTGCACCCTGCCAAGACCCTCATCCTCCCAGAGGGGCTGGGCTCTCTGAAGGTGGCCTTGTTGAGGCTGCTGACTGACATCCATCAGCACACTAAGTCTCAGCTGACTGAGACAGCCCATCTTCCTCCGGGGTCCACCTGACGGGCACCTGGTCCAGGTTCCAGCCCCTCTGGACCTTGTTGCCTCTGAGCACTCACAGCTGAGGCAGCAAAACCCAAAACAGGTGTTTGCAATTTTCTGCTAGAGACATAACGTGATAGCATCACAAATACTAGTATCTATTATATTAGAAATCATTAAAGAATCATCTGAGATGGTTCTTCAAAAGTATCCCCCCCCAAATAAAAAGATATTCCACATGGCGCAAAGAGTCAAACATAGAAGTAAAGCAATGAAAACAATTGAGGGGAAGAGAGATGAATATTTATCAGATCCCAGGATGAATGTGAGCTTTGTAATTATAATGTTTTGGAGGAAATTAATTCACTAGAAGGCCCCCTGGGAAGAGAATGGCAATCGTTTGGAAAAATGTCCTCTAAGCCTGGTGCATCTCCTCTCATGGGGGCCGAGGACCCTCTCTCCTGGCTGCCAGCCTGGGGCCCATTTGGGAGGGATGGGGACCCCAAGATGCTTAAGGAAGGTGAGGGCTTTGTAGAACTGCCTTCCAGAGAGCTGGAGGACATCCCTAGTGACCTTATGTTCTGCTGAGAGCCGGTAGTCAGTTTAGGGACAAATATGGGGCCCTGCACCATGGAGCAGAAGGAAGTTCAGGTTTTGGTGGTCTTAGGGGAGATGTGCTGGGGGATGGGTTTGAATTTTGTAAACATTAAAAAGCTCTGAAGAAACAACAACAAAATGTACCACAAGTAAAAATAAAAGTAGGTAAGGAACTAAGCACAGTGTTTGCGGTGAAGATGACTGAGGTTTCATTGGCCTCCTCTTGCTGGTCCCTGCCTCCAAGAGAAACTGTTCAGCCAGGGCCCTCTGCGAGGAGCCAGAGATGGGATGAACCGTGGAAATTAGGGGAAATGAGGGTGAAAAGGAGCAGAGGGAGCCACAGGAAGTCAGACTGGGGGGAAGGAGCAAGACAAGGTGGGGAGGAAGTGGCTTGGGTGCCCTAGGAGTCCCAGGTCCAGACTCAGAGGAGCAGCTCCAGGCTTCCAGGAGCTTCCAGGCTTTGGTCTCCCCGCTGCCCACCTCGTGGGTGGAAGAGGGCCTCTGCCCATGTGCAGCCCGGGCAGCTGAGCCAGCAGTACGGGCCCTCGGCCATCTATGTTTCCTGGGGTCAGGTTCTAGATGAGCATTTTCATGGCCAGCACAGATGTGAAAAGAAAGTCACAAAGAAAGGCACGCCGATGGCCAAGAGGTGTTTAATGTAGTGTGTCCTCCAGCCCACAGAGAAGGCAGAGCTGACAGGGGATGTGGAATGACCTCCCCAGCCATTCTCAGCCGTGGGCTTCCCACTGTATACTCTCTGGGCAGAAGAATAGAGAAGACCCCTGCGGTCCTCAGGACCTGAATTCATCCCCCAAAGAATCATGGAACTCTGAATCTCAGAGCTTGAGTTTCCTTTTTCTGCATCCCCACGGCCATCCAGACTGTGCTTGAATATCTCCCATGCCAGGCAACTCACCTGCGTTAGAGACATTTCTGGTTAGGATTTGGGCAGGGCAAGTCACGGCGGAGTCCATGGCCAGCTAGAAATGCAGAGCTTCAGTCCTGCCCTGGACCCATTGAGCGAGAATTTGCATCTTTCCAAGATCCTACAAACATTCTGTGGGAAGAACTCTGCCCTGGAGCCGGCTTCTAGGCACCTGTCTGACACCAGCTCTCACAATTACCAGCCTCAGCTTTGCTTTGGAGGGGTCCCATGGGATGCTGCTGCCCCCTTTTTCTGCATGGCAGGTGCTAGCTGTATGGCCTGGAGTGGTGCTTTGGATGTGGTGGCGGCAGCTGGGAGGGGAGTCGTTCAGAGGCGAACCCACATTTCGGGTGGCTGGAGGCAGGGAAGGAATGGCAGGTTTGGGGGATGATGGGAAGGGTTTTGTGCTTATGATCTAAGGTTTGTGATGAAGAGAGGCCTGGGTTATCAGGGGCCTTGAATGGCAGAATGAGGACTCTATTCTGTGAACAACAGGACTCTATTCTGTGACTTTCTTTCTGGAAGATGCCTTTAGAGACAATGCAGAGGGCAGAAAACAGCCCTCCCACCCCTATACCACACTGTCAGTGGCCCTGAACCTGCTAGGCTCTCTGTCCTATGAATTTTACTCTGGCAAATGCACTTCCTTCGCCCTGGAGTGTCCTTTCTGCTCCCTCCTCCTGTCTATCTGCCCCCCATCCTCTCCCCCACCCTCCACCGTTCAACCTTTAGCTCAGCTCAGTCAAGGAGCACCTCCCCAATTCCCCAGACTCCTGGGACTGCCTGGCACTTGAAATGTGGTTAGTGTGACCAAGAACCGAATTTCTAAGCTGTTAAGTATAAACTACATGGCAGATTTAACATAATTTTTGTATCAATTCCATGTTGAAATAATAATATTTTGGATATATTCAGTTAAATAAAACATACTATTAAATTAATTTAATCTTTTAAAACTTTTTAAGATGTGGCCACAAGAAAATTCAAGATTACATATGTGGCTCACATCATATTTCTATTGGACAGCACTGCCCCAGACGGGTTATCTGCCCCTCTTGTGTGCTCCCAAACTGCCCTGTCCTTATTCAGGGTACAGTATACTGCCCCATAATTGCTGAGCCCTTGACCATTTCCTCCCAAAAGGTCCATTTCTTGAAGGGATGTTCTGGGTCCAGGCCAACAGAAACCCTGGCACCTAATTACAGCAGCACACACAGAGAAAATGCTCAAAAATGATTGAAGGGGGGATTGAGGGAAGAAGGGAGAGAGAGAGGAGAAGAGGGAAAGTGAGAGAAGAAGGGAGGGAGAAGAGAAAGGAGGAGGAGGAAACATGGATCCTAGGGCAGGAGTGACACAGCTCTGGACGCCTAGGAGGCTCTGAGTGGGCAGCGAAGGGAGCCCTTCCCCAGGGGTGCCAAGCTCTTACTGCCCTGGCTCTAGAGGAGGAACGCGATGAAGACAACGATTCAGCTACAACTAGAGTAGGTTTCGTGAAATCACTTTCTAATACAGAGGTGAGCTAAGCAGAATTAGATCTCCACTCGTGCATACCCCCAGAACTTTCTCTAGAGGGGAAATGCTTTATCTCCTAACATAATGCAAAAATAGTCTTTAGACTCTATTATTTCAGGGGAAAGTACCTTCTCCCTCATCTTTCTGTCCATATGATGAAAGCCTAATGGGTTTTAGGATTTATCTACCTGGCAGGCCTTTTTAAATTTCTTGGCCCATGGGCCATAAAACAACCTGGGTCTACTTAAGCACAGTGAGTCTGGTCCTCGGGAAGGTGGTGCTCAGATGCGGTCTTTCCCTGCCGTTGTGCCTGGGAGGAAGCTCATCACGCTGACAGCTCTTGCTCGGACTGAGCATTCCATGTGGTGTAATGAAAGTCATACCCAGAATATGCAGGTAAGATGGATTGGGTGAGTTAAAGAAGTCTATGCTGTGGGTAAGACATCAAATAAAACTGTTGCTATTGTTCTCTTTAACATGGTGAAACCAGTCCCTCTGTGATTTATGTAAAATGCATGTTCTAAAATGAGAAGACAAGATATATTTCAAACATACCCAAACCCAAATTGAATGATTCCTCTTCACTCTTCCTCAGCTATTTACAAATTATCTAATTCCACACATGGACTCTGGTTATCATTATTTAGGAAAAAAAAATTCAACTTTGTCACTTATTCCCTAGATGTGAAGGTTATTTGACCTCTTCACTTCACAGTTTCAGTATTTCTATGATAGACAGTGGTATTATTTCACAGAGGCTCAACACATATTAAAGCAAATGAAATGTTAAGAAATGTTTTGAAGGGGTGGGGGGTGGGAGGTTGGGGGAACCAGGTGGTGGGTATTAGAGAGGGCACACATTGCATGGAGCACTGGGTGTGGTGCAAAAACAATGAATACTGTTACGATGAAAAGAAATAAAAAATTAAAAAAATGTTTTATAACAGCATACACTCTAAATTATAGCTGTCTCCATTTTTTGGTCTCTCATCCCTAACGAGAAGGATTTTCATTAAGTTACAACATTGGTGAGTGTTGCAAGATGAGTAGGAGTTAGGAGGAATTTGGGGAGGGCAGGAGATCCAATCAAAGAGGGTTATATACTCAAAGCATGGAGACATCATGCTACAGGGTGGAGTACTGGGGAAGGCTGAGTCGGAAAGATGGGAAAGTGATGGTGGGTAGAACCCTGGAATGCTTGGGGCAAGAGGAAAGGGTGGGTGAAGCTGGGAATCTTCGGCAAGCAAGAGAAGGGAGTGGTGTCCGATGTTAATTTATTTTGAAGTGTCCTTTGGAATTAAACACTAACATGTCTTTGGTGGTGTTCATGAGAACTGCTTTGGAGGTATTTTGATGTGGGAAGGATGACTACAATAAGTTAAAGAGTGAGAGAGGTGAGAAACTTGCCTGTCCTTTCAGAAGCTGGATGGTGAAGGGTGGAAAAACAGATACTAGGTAGGGAGAAGATCGAGGGCTTTTTTTCCCTTTTAAGATGGATGTGGTTTGAACACATTTATATACAGATGGGAACATCCCACCAGAGAGATGTTGAGAATACAATAAAGTGAAGGGAGATCTGTGAACAAAGCTCTTCAGCAGCCACCTCATAGGTGGGGAAAGGGGTTAGGAGGCTCTGCCTTGCTGTGTATCCAGAAAACAAGGAGAAGCATTTATGCTTGAAAGAGGGAATGATAGAGTGCTTATTCCTTAATTAAGTTCTGAGTTGGAAGAGGGGAGGGCAGGAGTTGAGAGAGTTGTCCCATGTGTATCAGTTTTCCCGGAAACAGACTCTGAGAGGGAGTTTTGTGGGTGCTTTCAGGAACAATATCTTGAGGGTGAGCAACGTAGGAAAAGAGGGAGACATTGAAGTGGTGCACCTGCAACAGTTCTAGTTCATTTGTCCATTGTAGACAACCTCCAGGGTTATCCTACCGGGAACTCTGGTGCTGAAGTGACCCTTCAGAATGGTCCTGCCTTGAGCGAGGAAGCTGAGCTTTTCTAACCCCATGTCAATCAGTCACTGGATTCAGGCCGTTCTCAGGTGTTTTTGGATGAGGGAAGTTCCTAGAGAGGGACTCATTTGAGAGCCATCAGCTGCCAATACTCCTGGCAGCTGGAGCTAAGAGGAGCTCTGCCCTGAAAGGTAGGGGGGGGGGGGGGGGTGGGATGGCAGGGGTTCTGGATTGCAGATCACAGCCTCTACTACCCCCTTTGTTTTTGCTGTGAACTAGTTGGTCATGGGAGTAATGAGGAAGAAGGTGGGCCTGTGGGACTAAGTTAAGTTGTAAAGGTTAGAACAAGTTTTGTTTTGAATAAAAAAACATTCCAAAGACCAAAAGAGAGGCAGCAGGGGTGAAGTGTTATGAAGGCAAAGTCGGAGACTAAGAATTTCATTGGCCTCAATCTTCAAGATTGTGTGAGTTCATAAGCAGAGCTCAGCATCTCAGATGTAGTTGTAATGAAAAGTCTAGATATGGGCTCTTTTAATGTCAGGAGGTCTAAAATAGTTGAGTATATTTGCAAAAGAACTTTAAGGGATGACTTAGGAGACCCAGCTGAAACCAAGAGGGAGATGGTAATTAGTGGAATCATGATACATTTTCAAACTGTTAGGATCTTCAGTTTTGTCCAAGTCCTCTTCTCCCTCTACACTTTCCCTAGGTGATTTTAAGTAGCATATATTTAAATTTATTTTGTTATTAAATTTGACCTCCCAATTTATATCTTGTGATTGAAGAGTACCTCAAAATAATTCTTCTTGTATGGGACTTCTGATATAAAAAAGTGTTTAACCAAATTGTGTTTATTCTACTTACATTCTTTTTTTTTTTTTAAAGATTTTATTTATTTATTTGACAGACAGAGATCACAAGTAGGCAGAGAGGCAGGCAGAGAGAGAGGAGGAAGCAGGCTCCCCGCTGAGCAGAGAGCCCGATGTGGGGCTCAATTCCAAGACCCTGGGATCCTGACCTGAGCTGAAGGCAGAGGCTTTAACCCACTGAGCCACCAAGGCACCCCTATTCTACTGACATTCTTAATAAATATTTTTTACCAGATATGGAATTCTACATTGGCAGTCATTTTTCTCTCAGCATATTTAAGAAATTATTCCATGTCTTTTACCTACCCTTGTCTTATGGATGCTCTTTTTGAAGTAATTTTTCCTATTTCTCTCCTTACTTAAAACATCTTTGGTTTCCAGATTTGGTAGTTTTCAAATTTGCCACACCACGTTTTATAATTTCTGGTTCTTGCCTGCCTGAAATTTAAAAAACTTGTTCTTTTCTTTTTGAGTGTTAGAATAAAATGTCTGAGGTAGGGCAGTGCCAGTGTAGCCCCCCCTCACCATCTGGACTACAACAGTGGGCAGCTGAAGGAGAATGGTGTTGGGGGCATTTGACTTGGGGACCAATGTGTAGCACACATGAACACTGAGGCAAGTGAAGATGATGATAAGGACAGTTGGTGGGGGGAGGGAATGAGAGAAAGGCAATGGTGCTGGTGTAGTCTTTAACCAATGATGAAGTGTGAAAGGAAGAGGTGGAGAGAAGACAGGGGTAATGGCAGCCAGTGAGTGAAGTATGCTACAAAGAAGAAGGAACAATGGTCATGGCAAACAGAGAGAAGGCCAATCTTGTTTGTCTCTGAGGTCAGGGGGACATCTCTCTGTCCACTTGAGAATATCCTGGGGGAAGTGGGTTTTTCAGTGCAATGTCATATTTCAGTGTAGATGGGAGAGCTCATCCGTTTTGTGAAGAGGCTAAGGACACAGCTGAGAGTGCCTATCATATAAAGGATACTTCAGAAAAAGGATGCTCCAATGGCAAAGATAGAAAAGAAGGGTTGTAGTAGGCAGTGTGGTAGTGTGGAGTGTTAGATCAAAATGGTCAGAGGACATTTGACCAGTATCGAGCCAAGGAGTTGGCCTATACCACAGGCAGAGACCAAGAGTGCTGAGAATGTAAGGTATCATGGGGTTATTGGCCTTAACACTCCATAGTTGAGTGGATCTGGATGGCTGTGAAAGAGACCAAAGCAAAGTTACCCTGAGCAAGTGGGCTGTGGGTCCCTCAGCTCCAAAGGCACTGACCTCACACTGGACGCTGCACCAGTCCCAGGTGAATGAGAAAGGAGGTGTGCTCCTTCTATTACTCTCTTACCTCATGTTAAAAGTAGCAGCTGCAGCAGACCCAGGGGCCTTCTGGAGATGAGATGTGACTCCAAGGGAGTTTTTCTTTGTGTGGGAAACAACTCAGAGGGACTCTGGCTATTAATGAGCTGGCAAATTTGCCTTCTGCAATAAAATAGAAGATTAAATCCCTGTCAGAGTGTGGTTGGGACTAAAAATTGAGATAATGTATATGAATGTGCTTTAAAGAATACATTACAAAAGTGATCAAAATATCACCTTCTAATTTAAAAACCATACTTTATACATCAACTGATAGAATTTTGTATTATTTTGAGGACAAAAGAGCCTTAGAAATACTGAATTCTTTCTATAATTTTTTAAAAGTAGAGTTTTTATTGAGAAAATATATACATAGAAAATTGAAAATATAAAAAAAAACAAAAGGAATAAGAAGGTAAATCCTCCGTCTCTTCAGAGTGTTCATCTTCTAGGGTTCAGCTTTCTTAATGACATTCTTTATGACATTCAAGGTCATAGTATAACTTCTATGTATTAACCTTATTTTGTGTGTGTGTGTGTGTGTGTGTGTGTATACATATATATGTGTGTGTATATATATATATATATATATACACATATATACGTATGTATATATATATATGTTTTTCTTTCTTTAAAATTTTGGGATGTAGTTTCATCTAATAGACCAAAATATACCCTAAATCTAGTGTATGGTGTTATTCTATTCTCACACCTGATCACATTCCCTCCCCCCTTTTAAAAAAATTTTCTTCTTTCTTTTTCAAGCAACTTCTTATTTTATCAATTCCTTTTTAAAAATCTTTTTAAATTTTAACTTTTACAGTCATATTCCATACCTTCATTGTATCTACCCTTGTTTTCTCTCTTTAAATTTTTGGGAGGCAGTTTCTTCTAAGAGACCAAAATACACCCAAAATCTAGTGTGTAGCTCTGTTCTATTCACCAGCCTGATCATACTCTTTTTTGTCCCTTTTCCCCCTGGTTTTGGGTCTCTTGTGATTTGTTTAGTATATATTTTTCTGGGGTCATTGTTGTCTTTTTAGCATTTTGTTTTCTCATTCATCTCTTCTTCTCTGGACAAAATGACAAAATGGAAAAACTCACCTAAAAAAAATAAAAATAAAAAAGAACAAGAGGCAGTACTGACTGCCAGGGACCTAATCAATATGGACATTAATAAGGTGTTAGAACTAGAATTCAGAATGATGATTATAATATGACCTGCACTTGAAAAAAGCATAGAAGATACTAGAGAATCCCTCTCTAGAGAAATAAAATCTAACCAAGTCAAAATCAAAAGGGCTGTTAATGAGGTGCAATAAAAAATGGAGGCTCTAACTGCTAGAATAAATGAGGCAGAAGAGAGAATTAGTGACATAGAAGACCAAATGATGGAGAATAAAGAAGCTGAGACAAAGACAGATGAACAACTACTGGATCATGAGGGGAGAATTTGAGAGATAAGCAATATCATAGATGAAACAATATTAGAATAATTGGATCCCAGAAGAAGAAAAAGAGAGAGAGACACAAGGTATATTGGAGAAAATTATAGAGGAGAACATCCCTAATTTCGGTAAGGAAACAGGCATGAAAATCCATAAGGCACAGAGAAATCCCCTCAAAATTAACAAAAATAGGATAAAACCCCCACATCTAGTAGTAAAACTTGTCTCAGAGACAAAGAGGAAATCCTGAAAGCAGCTTGGGACAAGAGGTCTATAATCTACAATGGTACAAACATTACATTGGCAGCAGACCTATCCATAGAGACCGGGCAGGCCAAAAAGGACTGGCATGATATATTCAGGGCACTAAATGAGAAAAATATGCAGCCAAGGATACTATATATAGCTAGGATGTCACTGAAAATATAAGGAGAGATAAAAAGCTTCTGGGACAGACAAAAACCAAAAGAATTTGCGATCACAAACCAGCCCTAAGGAAATATTGAAAGGGGTCCTCTAAGCAAAGAGAGAGCCTAAAAGTAACATAGACAAGAAAGGAACAGAGACAATATACAGCAATAGTCACCTTACAGGCAATACAATGGCACTAAATTCATATCTTTCGATAGTTACCCTGAATGTAAATGGGGTAATGCCCCAATTAAAAGACACAGGATATCTATCAGATTGGATAAAAAAGCAAGACCCATCGATATGCTATCTGCAAAAGACTCATTTTAGACCCAAAGACACCTCCATATTTAAAGTGAGGGAGTGGAAAACCATTTACCATGCTAATGGACATAAAAAAAAAAAAAAAAAAGCTGGGGTGGCAATCCTTATATCAGAAAAATTAGATTTTAAACTAAAGACTATAATAAGAGATGAGGAAAGACACTATATCATACTTAAAGGGTCTATCCGACAAGAAGATCTAACAGTTTTAAATATCTATGCCACTAACATGGGAACAGCCAATTATATAAGCCAAATAATAAATACAATAATAGTAGGGGGCTTTTACACCCCCCCCCCTCACTGAAATGGACAGATCATCTAAGCAAGAGGTCAACAAGGAGATAAAGGCTTTAAAAATGACAAACAGGACCAGATGGAATTCACAGATATATTCAGAACATTCCATCACAAAGCAACAGAATATACATTCTTCTCTAATGCACATGGAACATTCTCCAGAATAGATCACATACCGGGTCACAAATCAGATCTCAACTGGTACCAAAAGATTGTGATCATTCCCTGCATACCTTTGGACCATGATGTTTTGAAACTAGAAATCAATTAAAAGAGGAAAGTTGGAAAGAACTCAAATACATGGAGGCTAAAGAGCATCCTACTAAAGAATGATGGGTCAACCAGGAAATTAAAGAAGAATTGAAAAATTTCATGGAAACAAATGAAAATGAAAATATGACTGTTTAAAATCTTTGGGATGCAACAAAGGTGGCCCTAAGAGGAAAGTATATAGTAATACAAACCTTTCTTAAAAAACAAGAAAGGTCTCAAACACACAACCTAACCCTACACCTAAAGGAGCTGGAGAAAGAACAGCAAAGAAAACCTAAACCCAACTGGAGAACAGAAATCATAAAGATCAGAGCAGAAATCAATGAAATAGAAACCAAAAGAACAGTAGAACAGATCAACAAAACTAGGAGCAGGTTCTTTGAAAGAATTAATAAGATTAATAAACCCCTGGCCAGACTTATCCAAAAGAAAAGAGAAAGGACCCAAATTAATAAAATCATAAATGAAAGAGGAGAGATCACAACCAACACTGAAGAAATACAATTATAAGAATATATTATGAGCAACTATGTGCCAGCAAATTTGACAATCTGGAAGAAATGGATGCATTCCCAGAGACGTATAAACTACCAAAACTGCACCAGGAAGAAATAGAACACCTGAACAGACCCATAACCAGTAAGGAGATTGAAGCAGTCCTCAAAAAGCTCCCAAGAAACAAGAGCCCAGGGCCAGATGGCTTCCTAGGGGAATTCTACCAAAAATTTAAAGAAGAATTAATACCTATTCTTCTGAAACTGTTCCAAAAAATAGAAATGGAAGGAAAACTTCCAAACTCTTTTTATGAGGCCAGCATTACCTTGATCCCAAAACCAGACCAAGGGCCCATCTCAAAGGAGAATTTCAGACCAATATCCCTGATGAACACAGATGCAAAAATTCTCACCAAAATACTACCCAATAGGATCCAACAATACATTAAAAGGATTATTCACCTCAACCAAGTGGGATTTATTCCAGGGATGCAAGGTTGGTTCAACATCCACAAATCAATCAATGTGATACAGTACATTAATAAAAGAAAGAACAAGAACCATCTGATCCTCTCAATAGAGGCAGAAAAAGCATTTGACAAAGTACAGAATCCTTTCTTGATTAAAATTCTTCACAGTGTAGGGATAGACGGTACATACTTCAGTATCATCAAAGCCATCTATGAAAAACCCACAGCAAAAATCATTCTCAATGGGGAAAAACTGTGAGCTTTTCTCCTAAGGTCAGGAACATGGCAGGGATGTCCACTATCACCACTGCTATTGAACATAGTACTAGAAGTCCTAGTCTGAACAATCAGACAACAAAAAGAAATAAAAGTCATCCGAGTTAGCAAAAAAGTCAAACTACCACTCTTCGTAGATGATAGGATACTTTATGTGGAAAACCCAAAATACTCCATCCCAAGACTACTAGAACTTATACAGGAATTCAGTAAAGTGTTGGGATATAAAATCAATGCACAGAAATCAGTTGCATTTCTATACACCAACAACAAGACAGAAAAAATAGAAATTAAGGAGTCGATCCCATTTGCAATTGCACCAAATACCATAAGATACCTAGGAATAAATTTAACCAAAGAGGCAAAGCATCTGTCCTCAGAAAAATATAGAATACTCATGAAGGAAATTGAGGAAGGCACAAAGACATAGAAAAACATTCCATGC
The DNA here is from genome assembly GCF_010015895.1 of Lontra canadensis. Taxonomy (NCBI): domain Eukaryota; kingdom Metazoa; phylum Chordata; class Mammalia; order Carnivora; family Mustelidae; genus Lontra; species Lontra canadensis. The sequence continues at coordinate 27,617,035 of NW_022630997.1, forward strand.
TCATGGATTGGAAGAACAAATATTGTGAAAACATCTATGCTTCCTAGAACAATCTACACATTTAATGCAACTCCTATCAAAATACCATCAACTTTTTTCAAAGAAATGGAATAAATAATCCTAAAATTTCTATGGAACCAGAAAAGACCCCAGATAGCCAGAGGAATGTTGAAAAAGAAAAGCAAAGCTGGTGGCATCACAATTCCAGACTTCAAGCTCTATTACAAAGCTGTAATCATTAAATAGTATGGTACTAGCACAAAAACAGACACATAGATCAATGGAACAGAATAGAGAGACCAGAAATGGACCCTCAACTCTATGGTCAAATAGTCTTCAACAAGGCAGAAAAGAATGTCCAATGGAAAAAAGACAGTCTCTTCAACAAATGTTGTTGGGAAAATTGGACAGCCACATGCAGAAGAATGAAACTGGACCATTTCCTTACACCACACACAGAAATAGACTCAAAATGGATGAAAGATCTCAATGTGAGACAGGAATCCATCAAAATCCTTGAGGAGAACACAGGCAACAACCTCTTCAACCTTAGCTGCAGCAACTTCTAGGAACATGGCCAAAGGCAAGGGACAAGAAGGAACTATTGTGACTTCATGAAGATAAAAAGCTTTTGCACAGCAAAGGAAACAGTCAACAAAACCAAAAGACAACTGACAGAATGGGGGAAGATATTTGCAAATGACCTATCAGATAAAGGACTATCCAAAATCTATAAAGAACTTCTCAAACTCAACACCCAAAGAACAAACAATCCAATCAAGAAATTTGTAGACGAGCCTTTTGGGGCACCTGAGTGGCTCAATGGGTTAAACCCCTGTCTTCAGCTCAGGTCATGATCTCTGGGATGGAGCCTGGCATCTGGCTCTCTGCTCAGCAGGGAGCCTGCTTCCCTCTCTCTGTCTGCCTGCTTCTCTGCCTACTTGTGATCTCTCTCTCTCTGTCAAATAATAAATAAAATCTTAAAAAAAAAGAAATGGGCAGAAGACATGAACAGACATTTTTGCAAAGAAGACATACAAATGGCCAACAGACACATGACATCATGGAAATACAAATCAAAACCTCAATGAGATACTGCCTTACACCAGTCAGAATGGCTAAAACTACAAGTCAGGAAATGACAGATGTTGGTGTGGTTGCAGAGAAAGGGGAATCCTCCTACATTGTTGGTGGGAATGCAAGCTGGTGCAGCCACTCTGGGAAACAGTATGAAGGTTCCTCAGAAAGTTGAAAATAGAACTACCCTATGACCCAGCAATTGCACTACAGGGTATTTACCCCAAAGATACAAATGTAGTGATCTGAAGGGGCATGTACACCTCAATATTTATGACCTCAATGTCCATAATAGCCAAATTATGGGAAGAGCCCAGATGTCCATCAACAGATGAATGGATAAAGAAGATGTGATACACACACACACACACACACACACACACACACACACTGGAACATTATGTGGCCATCAAAAAACATGAAATCTTGCTGTTTGCAATGACATAAATGGAAGTACAGGGTATTATGCTAACTGAAATAAGTCAATCAGAGAAAGACAATTACCATATGATATCACTGATATGAGGAATTTGAGAATAAGAGAGAGGATCATAGGGGAAGGAAGGGAAAAATGAAAGCAGATGAAACCAGAGAGGGAAACAAACCACAAGAGACTCTTAATCTCAGGAAACAAACTGCAGGTTCCTGGAGTGGAAGGGGGTGGGATGATGGGGTGGCTGGGTGATGGACATTGGGGAGGGTATGTGCTATGGTGAGTGCTGTGAATTGTGTAAGACTGATGAATCACGGACGTGTACCCTTGAAACAAAAATACGTTATGTGTTAATTAAAAAAAAACCCTGTGTGACTCCATTTATATGATGTTTTAGAACAGACAAAATTAATCTATGGAGATTGGAAGTGAAGGTAAGTGATTACCTGGAGCAGTCTGGGATTGACTGCAAAGGAGCACGAGAAACTGGGGTACAAGAAATGTTGTTTCTCTGGGATGAAGGCTACGTGGTGTATGTTTGTCAAGTTCATCAGAATAAATACTAAAGATTTGTGCCAGAGAGAGAGAGAGAGAACCATCCTTCTGAGAGACTTCTCAACTCCATGGTGAAATCCAGAATCTCTACTTTGCCTCTGTGTCCATAAACTGGGACAAGCTAGAGGCACTTACAACAGTCCTTTCCCTTCCCTGGCATAATCTCGATGGTACACCAAGCTTGGGCTTCCTTTGAGGTGGGTCTTCACATCAGCCATCTTTGCTCTTTTCTGGAACCCAGGAGGAGAACAAGAGACATTCCAGAGACCCACAGCAGACAGATGCATTTAAAAAGAGCTTAAAGTTTATAGCAAGATCTCCATTTTGTTCTGGGCTATATTAACTCAGATAGTTCTACTGAGTTCTCTTAACTAGTTGGGTCATGTTATATCTGGAGGCTAATCTGTGATGAAGGCCTATGACTAACTAGTTTCAGGATGATCTGTAGATTTACTCAGACAAAGTTTCCTTAATTGATGAGTTCATCAGTACTTCTAGGTCGAGAAGAGCTAGCCCTGGGCCTAGTGCTTCTGTCATGGTTTGGGTGATATGTCTATTCCTCGGTGATTATACTTGGAGTGCATAGCAATGCCCCTTCCTTACTAATGACCTAGAATCATCACAGTTGGATGAGGCTCAATCCTAGAGTTTTCCCACACCCAGAATTCAAAGAATGGTGCTTTGCCCCAGTCAGCATGGAACAGGCCTAGTCACCCTGGGACAACTTGAAGTCTTCTGTGGGCTTGCAGTAGAAATGGTCTTGTCATGTTGTAGTGAGACCCAGCAGCAGGTCACATATACCAAGGCTTCTTATTGGCTGAGCTTTTTGACCAGCAGGTTCTCAGTATCCTGGCCAAGCCTTGGTGGCTGAGACCATAAACAGACACTTCATCTCTTCAAGCTTGACTTCTCATTTTACAGACAACTGAGACCACATGGGGCCATCTGCAAATGCATAATCCCAGAAACGCTCCTCCTTTCCCCTGGAGAAATGTTGACATACCACTCTTCTGCTTTTCTGTGGCTTTAGGTCATTCACATATTGACCAAATACATTCTTATTTTCCAGACTTTAATGCAAATCCTATAATCCAATCTCAGCCCTTCTGTGCAAAATGTCTATGATTTTCTGCAGAAAAACTCACATTTAATTACCTACACTCTTACAGAACTACAATAAACTTTTTCTCTGTAGACATTGATTCTTTTTTAAACTTAACATAATAAATATTGCAAAAAGTTTGGTTTGGCCAAAAAAAAAAAAAAAAAGCGCTATAGATTTAATACAACTTCACACTTTGAGCTGCCTCCTTCCTTTGCTTATATTGTTTCCCGTATGTAAATAGCCTCACATAGTCTCATTTATCACAGTTACTGCTCCTCTGGGGAGCTCCTATTTCCTGCCACCTTAGCCTCCTACTTGTACAAAAACATTGAAACAGGGACCTGAACCCCCACACAGAACAACTCATTGAAAGAAGAACAATCAATCACATATGTAAATAATCTATTGGTAATCAGGGTTGTTTATGCAAGGGAATCTCTATGAGGGAAAGGATAAAAAAAATTTGCATAAAATAGCATCCTAAGAAACTCCACGTGCTCAGGTCTCTCTCTATGTGAGTGATGACTGGAATTCTTGGAAGTGCTTTCTGGCTCTGGAGCAAAACCAGGTGGTAGTAACTGCTTCACCATGTGGCACTGAGGGCAGAGTCTTGGGGACCAGCATGAATTAATCACAGGCTTTTAGGATGTCATCACTTTCCCCAGGTCTGGCTTTGGTGAATTCCAAAGCAAACGCAGGGAGAGAAAAACCATTTTGGTTTCAGTGATTTCTTTTTAAAATGCCAGCATTGCAATTGCAGGTTCCCTTTGATGTCAGGAGTCTCGAGTCTTTGTACAACAGGAATCCCCCGCACCTGGCAGATGCATTCAGTGTCTTAATAAAAGGGGCAGTGAGCGACAGACCTGTCTGAGATAAAGTCTCAATGAGTGAGGCAGCCAGCAAATGCGTGGGGCCTCCCCTGTTGAGAAGCTGTCTCAAGATTCCTCCTTCGTAGGCATTTTGTTTGAAACATTCCCCAACTAAAGGTCCATTTACTGTTCTTTGGTCAGCCTTTAAAAGAGACATACTTCTGGGCGCCTGCGTGACTTAGTTAAGCATCTGCTTCTGGCTCAGGTCATAATCTCAGAGTTCTGGGATCAAGTCCTCGAGCTCTCTCTCACTCAAACATAAATAAATAAATCTAGAAAAAGAAAAAAAGAGAGAGAGAGAGACATACTTCCTACCAACATGGTAATGTTCTGGCGTTGAGATCCCTACTTGCCAAATGAACTTGGGTTTGCAAGTTTGACTGTTGCTCTTCAATATGTTCCCCTAGGAAGATATGCTCAGGTAAACTAGTCTGTAGACAAACAAAGCAAATGACAGACAGATAATTTACCCCAGTGAAAACACTTAATAGAACTTAACAGAACTTGTATTACATTAAAATTGTGAAAAATAGATATGCCAAGTATTTTTTGAAAATTGCTTCAGACTTTATCAAGCACTAGTGTCTTAATTTTCAGAGACTTACATGTTTAGTTTTAGCTATTTTGTTCATATGTAACATACTTCTTTCAATAAAGTCTCTGATGCAGTTTAAAAAAGCACATCCCATATAAGATGATACAAAATACATGTGATAGGAGGTGTCCAGGTTCTGAATGAAATGTGGTGTATATATACACAATGGAACATTACTCAGCCATAAAAAAGAATGAAATCTTGCCATTTGCAATAGCACGGATGGAACTAGAAGGTATTATACTAAGTGAAATAAATCAGAGAAAGACAAATACCATATGATTTCACTCACATGTGGAATTTAAGAAACAAAACAAATGAACATGGGGGGAAAAGAGACAGAGGCAAACCAAGAAACAGACTCTTACCTATGGAGAACAAACTAGTGGTTACTGGAGGGGAGGAAGGAAGGGGGAAAGGCTTAAGCAGAGATGGGGATTAAGGAGAACACCTGTTGTGATGAACACTGGGTCTTGTAGGTAACTGATGCATTACTAAATTCTACCCCTGAAACGAATATTACACTGTACATTAGCTAATTGGAATTTAAATAAAAACTTGAAACTACAAAGAAAATAAAAACAGTTGCTACCTATGTGTACATACATTTCTTTCTTTTTCCACTGGAATTCCCAGGAAATAAAGAAGGTGCAAATCCTCTAGCACTAAAAACAAGGAGTCTGATCACTGGGCCCAGTAATGGAACTTTTATTTGCACAGTAGCTCACATCTAAACCCCTGAAACAACACAGTGACTGGAGAGGAAGGAGGAAGAAGACTATTTGCAGCCCTCCCCATCAGTGTGCTTCTGCCCCAGAGACCTGGTCTCAAGGGGTCAAGCAGAATGCCCAGGCACCAACCCCAAGCGAGAGGGTTTGCTTTCTGAGATGTTTACGTCTTTCCTTACACAACGCTTCCCCTGCTCTAGCCACCCAGTCACACTTCACCTTGCCCCATTATTAAGGAGGCTGCTCCTTGGGTGGAAATGGATTTTGGGATTGAACTCAACAGTAGAGATGATGGAGACAAGTGGGAGCAGTAGAACACCTCCTTCCAGGGACTGCCACTGTGCATGGGTTTTCTCCAGCAGATGAAAGGGAGCATACCCTGTGTGCAATCTCAGCTGAGAACAGCTCATCCTGGTTCAACAGAGATATAAAAGGCAGAATCCTGGTAGCCAGGAGATTTTCAGCCCAAGGCGGCACACAACAACCTGTCACTCAGCTTAAGATCTTGCAGGTGAGAAAAGGAGAATTAAATACTCCCCACCCGTTGGCAAAGAATCCTGAGTTATCTTCTTGTTTGATTACAATTCTAATGAAATCATGAGAAGACATTGGGATTAAAAGAGAGAAATGATTTTCCTACATGATTTGCCATCCACAACAGAAGAAAAAATAAATATATATATTCTTTATATATATTCTTAAAAAAAAAGATTTTGTCATTTATTTATTTGATAGAGCTCCAGGGTGAGCTGGGGAAGGGCAAAGGGAGGGGAGGAGGGAATCTCAAGCAAACTCTGCGCTGAACTTGGAGTCTGATGCAGGGCTCGATCTCACAATCCTGATATCATGAGTCGAAATCAAGAGTCAGGCATTTAACAAACTGAGCCACACATGCACTCCTATATATTTTCTGTATATATTCTAATGACATACTTTCGATATAAGCATTCTCTCTTTCTTTATATATATTCTATACACTGAATAAAATATACATAAGAAATTATGAACCATATGAGATACAGATAAACATATGGAAGAGGTTAAGGTTAAGACTGAGATAAAGAATTGAACAAAACATAAAAGCAATGTAAAGATGCCAAAGACTCTTATAGAATTAGAATCTGGACCGTAAACAGTGAAGAAAAAAGTTGGCAAAAGGACAAAAACAATGACCCAGAGGCCAAACTACATAAGCTTTCTAGGAAAGTAGAATGAATATACACAGTAGAATATGAGAGAGAAGATAACAAACACCAAGAAAGGAAAATCCCATTTCTGACTCATCAGCATTCTGTGGAATAAAAACTAGAAAAAATGGAGCAGAAAAAAATCATCACGTGGAAGAAAACTTTTCTGAGGTTATAAAGAAAATATGGACCTTTAGAATACAGTGAATTCTCTTGTGAATAGAAATCTTCATGCATATGTATCCTGCCCAAATGTTTTAATTTCAATGATGAAGAATAATGATCTAAAATCACCCTTGCAGGAAGAAAGGAAAATTACAAAGGGAAATATTTGAAAAAATCTTGCAGAGATTTCAGAACATCGATTCCAACACTGAATGTTTAAAGACAATGCAGGAATTCCTTTGGGTTTTCTTGGGGAAGGATATAGAGGTTCAAAATTTCTATATCCAGCCTGTAAGAAGGTATCAAAAAATCCTGCTTGGTTGTCCAAGACCATGTGCTTTTCTTGGAAAACTTGCTGGAGTTTTCCAGTAAGTTTTCTAGTAAAAACTTTACTAGAGTAAAAAATAAATCAAAGACAACTATTTAGGAATGGGGAAATCATACTACAAAAGGCCTATGGTTAATAGCATTGCCTGATACACACTTAGATATAGATACTAAATAGTTTTATAAATAGTCAACTTGTTTGTGAAGTAAAAAATATTAAATTAAATGTTACTTGACATTTAAATAGTAAGTTAATAGAAAATAATCATACTGGCATAAGCAAAGGGATGAAAGTGTGTAAAAATTCCTCATCTAACAAGGGAGTAAAAGATTATTAAATTTTCTTGAATTCAACAGAGAAAACAAAAGATGTAATTTTGGAAAATCTTAAAGGAGACCAGAAGTAAATTTGAAACAGGATATATGCCTCCAAGTCATTGGGAAAAGATAAGAAAGGAAATGTTCTTAGAAAAAGCTCAAAGGAGACAGTAAAAGCATACCAAAGGAGAAAGCATAAAATAAGATGACAGAATTAAGAACAAAAATACAAATTATACATGTATTAAATCACTCAGGTTAAGAAAAATAATTCAATTATAGTCAACATAAAAGAAAACACTTAAAAAGATACAGGAACAACCCAAGTGAAAGCTAGACACAGGTATCCCAACCCTTTTCCCTTGCAAAAAATTAACCAGTATGAAAGCAAGTTATTGACAAAAGGTAAAATCAACAAGAGAAATGATAGGAAAAGTCTTCTAAATACTAAATAATACACCATGGGAAATAAAGCAAAATTTCCTAGAAAGCTTGTAGGTGAGGTACAGATTTATATAAATCCCCTCTTAGAATGCATCCAAATGAATGAAAAAGACTGCAGGACAGAGAAAGAATCTTGATTATTGATGAAACAACCAGACAGAAGAATATATGTAAAAAGCAATAAAGTATAGATCAAATTAGAAGTGGATATTAAGGGAAGGTGAAATCTCTCCGAATCCAGAGGAAGATTTAGCTCCAGGCAATTATAAGTGATGGCTGGAACCCCTGCAAACCTTTCTCAGCCTGGAGAGGGGCTACTGGGTTTGGGTGGCTTAGGGTTCATTTCCACAACGTAAAAGAATCCAGAGAGGCAAAGCTGAAGAGGAAGGCATGTGGTCTTGCCTTTTAAGTTTTCTCCAATTGAGAGGAGTGACTGGAAGGGCAGAGGAACAGAGCAGAAGAAAAGTGGGAACATGACTTGGGAGTCAGCTTTGCACTTGCTGAGCCAAGTCCAATGAGCAGAAATCACCGAGTTCTGACCACCTCCTCCCCAAGCAAGATGTTTGCCCTTTGTATTAGCTGGCCTCTTGCCCAGGTAACCTGCTTGTTCAAGAGGAAAATGGCTGAAATTGGAAGGGAGAATTTCCCCCATGACACTCACATACACCATCAGCTTGCGGGAGGAACAAACTGGTGAATCAGAGAATAGAGCGTGTTGAATGGGAAAGGCTCAGAGGTTGTGTACAGAAAGTATTAATGCTTAATTCCAGGGTCTCTGACTGTCAGCGAATTCATCTATTCCCGCTGGGTTTGTTTGTTTGTTTGTTTGTTTGTTTTAAATAGGATCATTATGTCACTGCTACAAAAATTCCAGAAGGAACCGCCTAAAAGCAGTATTGCATCTTGATCCCTCCAAAGGCGCTAAAAGGCAGAATTTAGGGAGAGTGGGAGTTGAGGAAAACAAAAAGAGAGCCTCCAATGATCCAGAATTTTCAAAGATGGTGGGTTCTTCTTGGGAGGAACTGAGGTTCCTGTGGCCAGAGGTTTCTAAGCAGAGGCTGGGTTACCATTGGATGGGGATTCCATGGCACCTGAGCTTATTTTTTGCTACGACTCAGAGGAAGGGATACAGGAGGTGAATGTGGCAAAAGCACCTTAGACACCTCCGCCTGCAGCTTGGACAACTTCCCATGTGCTGTCCCAGGGCTCTGCAATGCTGTTTCCACCACTGGCTGTGAGGACACATGCTCTAGCCTTCCCCAGATGTTGCCGGGAGAAGCAAGCCTGCGCTGCCCACAGCGCGCGGGTGGTCCCACCTTTCCTGGCTCTGGGAGTCTACTGTCTAAGGTAAATTAGCATCTGCTGAACCTTAAATAGCAGGGCAGGACCCCGAAATGCCTTTGCCACCAACTTCCTCCATCAGCATTTGGGCTAATGGGAAAGAGACTGTTTATTTTCTTTTGTTTTTACATTTCTGGGTTAGCTTTATTGCTATGGAAAAGTAAGACAAATGGTCCCACAGTTATGGAGAGTGACGTGCGAAGACTGAAATGTGCCAAGTTTATGAACGGGAAATTGAAGCCAGCAGTGCTTCTCAGTGACCCGGATGCTCCCAGCCCACAAGGTCTCTCTTCATCTGAATCCCCTCAGTTTTCTCTTCTGTCCCATGAAAGCACATGTGAAGAGCGGAGCTGTTTTATCAAGAAGCCATTCTTCCCTTGTTTGTTGATATTACATCATAACCATCATGGTGGCCATCTGCACGTCCTTTTTATATTTTATCACTCATCAGAGGCGAGTCCTATCCTCGCTGCAGTATCTCCTCCTACCTCCTCCCATTGCGGATTCTCTGGCATAGGCGTGCATTGGCTGATTTCCTGCTGGTATGGTGCCCTGGCCAGCACCTGTTCTGAATAGACGGTACCCATGTCATTTGTGTCATTAGGTATTCTGAATGCCTCTCCTGCTCGGCACCAGCCCTCACTGCCTTTCCTCTTTCCCTTTATACAGCCATTGTTCCCCACCAGCTGCCCATCACCATATCATGAAATGCTTCCCACAGTTGAATTTGACAATACCCTGGACCTGAGGGTACCCTGTTCCTGATAATTCCCCCTTGCCTTCCAAACTTTTTGGTCATTCACAGGCTGGCCTCAACCTCCCTTTTCTAGTCTCAGTTCCTATGAGACCCATTCAATGTGACCTCTTGATTTAAGCAAACTGGAGTATTCCAGTTCGTCCGCGGCCTACCACTTACCATTCTCTTCCTGGTTAGTGCCTTGAGGTAGCCGTCTTGACTTGTGCACTAACCTGAATTCTGCAGGGGAAGGAAGAACATCTGATTCATTCCCAAATCCCCAACCCACTGTGGAGGCCCGAATACATTGGTTTTTCTTCCTGACCTTTCTCCCCACAATTTCCTCTGACCATTTGCAAAGCCAAATATGGCCTGTTGCATAGACCTCTCCGAAACAGCAGGCCTATTGTCTTCCTAAGCAACTCCTGTCAGATGACCCAAAGGCAATCAAGCTTAACATCTGCAGGACATACACCGAGCATCTCCTTGTACAGTCCCCACCTTGTGTGTGTTTTGATTCGCCTACGTTCCTTACCCAAGTGGAAGGCACTGAAGCCAACATGCACATCTCCTCATCCACCCAGTCTTCTCCTTTCCTCCCATTTCCCACCAGTCACCACATCCCGACAGTCTCCATCTTGACATCCTTTGTATTTCCCACTCCTCCTCAACTCTGAATCACATAATCCAAGTGGTCTTTTAATTTACTCAAATTATTCCACTTCTTAAAATGCGTTGGAGACTTCCAGTTGCATGTAACTCTTCTTTTCAAACCGAGTCTGAGTACCCTAACCAAAATGGCTTTGGCGTCTCAAACACTAGCAAGGAATTCTTTCCCAACTGTGATGTTTCTGTGGATTGAGGAAAGCAGCTTCCAGCTAAGACACCCCCCTGCTTAAACAGCCCCTCTGTGGTGACTGTTCATGCCACATTTAATTCTGGTGGCCTTGCCTCTCCTTGGGTTACAGCACTGGGGCTACACATTCAGGGTTAAACCTTAAGGCAATCATTTTCTGGTTGTATTCCCTGGGATCGCCACCAGAGGGCCCCTGCCCAGGGCTGGGGGACCTGTTCTTGCCATCACCTCTGATGAACATTCAGACCTGCCCCTGGGGGTCCTCTCCCTCCTGCCCCTGTCTCAACTTGTTTTGGCTGTTCTTGGCTTCTTGAATATGATAAAACTTCTTAATGAGACCTCTGTCATCTTCCTTGAGAAGACTGCATGCTCTGAGTTTGGTGATTTTCTATTCCTAGAACCTAACACTGACCTAGCCTACCTAGAGTGGGTGCTGGCTACCTGCTAGTTGGTTGGATGGATGAAGAGATCACGGCAGAGCAGATTTTGAAAGCCCCAGAGAACCTGTCTCTCTTCTCAAGTTCTTTCTCAGGGAAAGAGAGAGCCTCTCGAAGCCACAGTGCTTTCCCTTCTTGCTATAGCTCTGCCTTCAGGGAAGGGGCAGAACAAATATCCATGAAGGGCACCAGGCCGTGAAGTCAGCTCCTGCTACCCTTGGCCTGTGTGATGTGGGAATGCATACGATTCCTCCCACCTAAGGGAGCTGCACTTACCTAAAATCCAATAGGACGTCTGCCCTTCCTTTCTGGTCACTAAGTATACTCTCTTGAGAAAGACTTATTCACTCAATTGCCTTGACCAACCCACACAATGACTACCCGACTCTCCCAGACTCTAGACTTTTCTCTGTCATGTGGTTTCCAGGGCCAGCAGTCCTCCCACGATACCAGCATTATAAGTCTTTGTGAAGTCCTTGAGTGACTCCAGGACTGGAGTTTACGCAGATAATCAGAGGTAATCAATTGCTGTGAGAAATGAAACAAGTAAAAAAGCATTCGTTACAGAGAATAACTAATTCTTCCTGAGAGAGAGGAGTGCAGGGAACCTCTTCATCAAAGGGGTGGTATTTGAACACAAAAGTAGATGGGTAGCCAGAGAAAGCAGCAAAGAAGATGAAGAAGTCCTTCTAAATAGAAGGGAGAAAGAGTACACAAAGGAACAAAAGTATCCCTAGCCTTCCTTCAATTCCATATTATAAATTAGGTTTGTTTATATGCATTAATTCTTTTTCTCTTTCCAGAGATAATTTTATACCTTGATGTAAAACTATTTAAAGGCCTGTTATTTATTAGAATTAAAAAGTCTAGAGGCGCCTGGGTGGCTCAGTGGGTTAGGCTTCTGCCTTCGGCTCAGCTCATGATCTCAGGGTCCTGGGATCGAGCCCCGCATCAGGCTCTCTGCTCAGTGGGGAGCCTGCTTCCTCCTTTCTCTCTGCCTGCCTCTCTGCCTACTTGTGATCTCTCTGTCAAATAAAGAAAAAAAAAATCTTAAAAAAAAAAGTCTAGAAGAAAAAGCTAAGAAGAGTAAGACCATTGTTACCTCAGACAATTCAGAACCACTTAAATCACCATCTGGAAAAGCCCATCCCCAGATAGATCTTCCTGCGGCCCCCTTCTCTTTCCTTCTCTTCCAACATAGTTTCCACTATCATTCAGACCCACGTGTACACTCGCTGCGGGTGGTGGCGATGGTTAGCCTGCCAGCCGGCTGGACAGTGGCTCAAGGTTGGCAGTGGCTCCTAATGGGGACATGGCCTCTGACTTGGAATTCCCCTGCAGGGAGGTCCTTGTGGGGTGACATCATGCACATTCTGTGTTGTGTTGCGTTTTGAGTGTGTGAGTGTGAACTTTCTTCATGTACGGGAAGCAAAGGAAGGAAAGTGAATTTGAGAGAACAATGGCAATCTTGAAAAACGGGTCAGACTTTAAACAAAAGTATGCCAGCTTGTTCGCTATTTCTACTTATTTGGAAAGAAGGCGGTCAAGCTGTCTTGGTGGGCTCCCTCGGATGGAGCAGTGGCCTAGCCCTCACATGGAGCTCTGTGGTGAAGTTTGCTGAAATGAGCCCCTTGGAACTCACAGGCCGACGCACCACAAGGAAGCCGGAGAAAGCACTTTGCTTTTAAGGGGCTTGTGTGATTAGGGCTTGTGTGATTCTCAAATAATCTCAGTCTCATTCACTTTATCAGTTCGTCATGGAGCATTTTGTTTCACATATGAGAAAATGCACAGAAAGCTATTTGTTGCCTAAGCTCTCAGCACTAGTGAGTGGGGGGCAGAACCTTACCTAGGATCATTTGGGGCCAAGTGCCATGATAGAGAGAGGACAAAGAAGAAAGAGAAAGGGGCTGGGGGGAAGGACCAGTGAGTACTGGCTTGGGGTCAAAACCTGAGATTGTCCCCTCTTGTGGTATTGACATGTTTGACAAGCATAAGTTGATCCTCCCATAAGGGAACTTGTGAAGTTACAGAGAGTAATAGTTGTCACATGGTAGATGTGTTAGGGTTTGCAGCAGTAATGAATCAACAGGAGAAGAAAATAGGTTGGGAGAAGTGAAATAGCTTCCCTCACATCCAACCTCAACAAATTTGTTTTTGATTCAGCCTTGCAGTCTTGAGTCCAACTACTACATCACGTCAGAATGTTCCTGTCTTGCACTGGTAATCTAATCATCTTCAAAACCCTGAGGGAGACGGAGCATCGTTTGCTCCCCCCCACCTTTGGCCCTCATGAAGTATGGTCTTTTGGAAAGCTGTCTTTGGCTCCTTGGATTTCAGCACCGAGCCCCCTTGGCGTGGGTGAGAAAGGATGCACGTTCTCCTCTGTCCTGCTCAGGCCCAGCGCCAGGCAGCCACCTCTCAGCCTCAAGGTTTTCATCTTGGTGGGGTGAGCTGGACCCTTAACCTCTTTGACAAATCGTGACGGGCATGTGAACAGAAAGGCGGTCCCCTGGAAGCTGAAAATAATGTTCTTGGCTGCTGTTTCTTTCTCTTTCTATTTTAGTCCTCAGGGACATGGCTTTGTGTGTGTGTGAGTGTGTGTGTGTGTGTTTTTTTCTTTTTTTACTTCTATGGGATTTAGAAGTTTTGAGGTTTTATTGGGAAAAGAAGAATTCTGTGTGGTTTTCGAAGGCCAGTCACTTTGAGTTACTCCAACCCTCATTTATCCAAATACAAAAACTGAAGGGCCACGTAGCAAACAGGGCCCCTTGTGATAAAGCTTTTGGCAAAGATTTTATATCTGTTCTTTGCACCGTCCATGTTTTTACCTAGCAAGTCCAATAGCCATCCTTCCCAGCTGGCCTGGTCCCTGCTAGCTTGTCTTCATAGGTGTGCATTTTGTGCCCGAGTGTATAGACATATGTGCTCATGAGTGTGTGTGTGTGTGTATGTGTGCATGGGGTCACAGAGAGGGAGGAAAGGCTCTGGCTGTTTACTAAGCCTGTAGCAAATGAGGTTCAAGGATAATTAAGAGAAATTTCCCTTGGCAGAAATGTGCCTTTTTGGGTCTGCTTCTCATTTTGGACAATTGGAAAAGGCAATCACTCAAGTTTTATTGATGCCAAAGAGTTTTTCACAGTCATCAATATGGGGCTACAAAAATGAAGTTGTTGACATCTTATTTCTGGGGATTTTTCTTTCAGATAATTGTGAGCCCTCAAGCATCATATATTCTGAAATAAGGCAGTTCCTCCCCAGAATTGAGCCCTTCCAACGCACTGCGTGCAATCGGTCTTACAAACATTCTGCCAGATCCCAGGTCCGTCACATCCATACCTTTCAAGGCATACAGATTTCTCCTTCAGCTCAAAGGCCGATCTCTCTGATTTTGATTTTATGCAGCGGAGCTTGAGATAAAGTTCAAAATGTCTGTGAATGCTTTTAGCGAATTATTAACTTTATGCATACTTTGGGGATATGAATGCCTAGGTTGTTGGAAGTACTTTGGCCTGGTCCCTCAAGCCCTTTTTCTATTGGGCCTTCTGGATGATTATGTTTTCCCTCTTGGAGCGATCGAGGCTGTGAGCACAAGTAAGGCACTCCTGCAGGTCCCTGGGCACTCAGATAACGCTTGAAGGTTCCCAGCAAGTGCTTACCTGCCCCAACGGGGCTGGAGAAGTCCCGCTTCTTCCCTGTTTGCAGAATGGAAGCAGCTGGCCTGGTGCTGTTAGTGCCAGCCTTCTGGCTCTGGTGTGAGAAAGCCAGGCTGTGTGCCAAGGACAGCCAAATTCGAGATTGGGAAGTCGGCTCAGCTAGCTGAGAGCTGCCATCTGTGAGCACCGGCGGACGTGGGCTCAGCACATGGTGGTGGCTGAGCAGGGCCTTGGCTCCTGGCCCCCATGGGGGAAGCAAGGCTGATTTCACGAACGGGGTGCTGTTTCCCTGAGGCCACTCTCCCTGAGGATTAGACTCAGGACCAGGTGCACAGGAAGCTGAGTCACGAGTGTCTGCCATGCTTGCTCTTGGCCTAGCGGAACTCAGGGAAGCTCATTAGAACCAAGAAAAGTCTGCACCATAAAAGTACAGGTATTTACTACCCCAGGAAGGAAATAGAGTGACCAATACAATAACATTAGCCACTGAGCAAGTCTATTAAAGTCACACTTTTAGCTACATCTTGTTTAAAATGAAAAGAGCGAGATGAAATAATGGGGTAAACCTAAGGGAATTGTCAGGCCGTGGTGATGATCTCACCTGCTTTCTATGGTTACTAGAACTGAAGCCAACTTCAGAAACTGGCCTCTCTTTGCCAAATGACCCTCCTCAGCCATTGTATTTATAAGCAGATACTCTTACCAACCTCACCCGGAATCTGGGTGCACACTGAGCGCATAGCTTCGTCTCCTTTTCATGGAGAGGGAGCTGAAAGTTAAGCAAGATTCCCATGGCCACAGAAATTGTTAAGATCTGGAAAATTTTCTCAAAGCACCTCCTCTATCACCCACCTAAATATGTGTGTCTCTCTCCAGATGCGTGTAATTTTGCACTCAGTTGCCTTTGGTGGCAAAGTCAGAAATCTCGAAGCATCTCCATGGCCCGGATCCCAGAGCTCCAGCTAGAGCAGGGACATGGAGCGTGGTGGCTGGGCTGGGAGCTGGGGGAGGCTGGGTGGTCTGGCACAGTCCTGCTGAATGTTTAAGGGCCGACTTCACACGAGGGGCTGCACTGACCCGTTAGGGTAAAGAAACTCCTCCCATGACCCACTGATCAGAAAGGACATTTTAAAGGAAACCATTTGTGAACATCTCAGGGGACACACGTTTGTCCTGCTTGTTCATAGGTCTGGATTTGTGAAGTGCACGATGACCCCAAAAGAACTTTAATATTCTTCCAAGACCTCCGACTGTTCACGAGAGGGCTGCTCTCTGCCTCTCTGCTATCCTTCTGATATCGTTGATAGTTAGGAATACCTCACCCCACGCAAAAAAGTCGAGGTGTATAAATTAACACGTTGACTACTGAAGGTCAACAAAGATTTTCATTTTTATATGAGCTTGCCTCAAATGACAGGGCTGTGGGCGTGCGCCGGCTCCGAAGCAGCCTTCTTTAAGGTTTCTGGGCGGTGGCCTGTTGCAACAACCCTGCCAAGCAGGCTTGCTCTGTAGGGCACCATACTGACCCATTTAAATCCTCTTTCTTTCGAATTTTGAAACTGAGACATGCAGAGGGATGCAGACATTGGACTAGTGCATGCCAGATGACTCACAGAGAGGCAGTAGAGGAGCAGAAGCTCACAGACAGCCAAGCCAGGGCGAGGTGCAGCAAAAGAAGATACAGAGACAGAGAAAAGTCAGATCACCCTGTTAGGGACACAGGGACAGGGCACAGGGGACATCTGCCTCAGAGGAGTGAATGATGCTTCACTGCCGCGGGGACTGTGTTTTGGACGTTTTTGGTTGGTGATACTGATTTTTTTCTCCTCTCCTTTCTACTGCCCCATGTAGGATTAGCTGACATTGCCCAGGGAACTGGACACCCTCTCCACTCCTCATGGCTTAGGAGATCCAGACCGTCACAGTGAGATTTCCTTAAGTGAGTTATTGGGTGGAAATGAAATCACGAGCTTGCACAGGATTAGACAAAATCAACAGTGTTTGATGATCTGTGAGATGTGAGGGAAGCAGGAACAGAAAAGGTAAACCCTGGTGTCCTGCCTCTGTGCGACCGTGGCCACCAAGGACCAGGTGTGGACTGTAGGTGGAGAAGCAGGTCTGAATGTGTGGAAACCTCACATTCTACCTCAGTGTGGAAACAACACGAACCTGAAGTCCCTTGGAAAACTTCTATTCCTCTTCTAACTCTTTATTTTCTTCCCTTTTCCTCTTCTTCCTCCCCGTCTGTGTGGAGACACATGCATATAATGTTTTATCAGCTTCCTGGGTGTTTTCACTTCAAGCCCCCTGGTCATCCCTCTGAGGAATTTTGTGTTATCACATTTCTGACTCAGGGTGAGATGTATTCAATATAATTAGTTGGCGACTCCGTGGAGTGGAAAAAGTTCTGCCAGAAATGTTCTGAGTTCAGGGTGACTGCCTGAGTCATTTCTCCACAAGCTCAAGGGCAGGAGATCACAGAAATTAGTAACTGGCATCTTTTCTGCTGTCAGTCTCCCTCGGAAGGTCAGTGGTGAGAAGGCGTGCCTGGGGAACAGAGTTTCATAAAACGATATGAATAACTACCCCACATAATGTTACTAAGCGCATTGTTTTAAGCACTTACATGTGTTAATCCAGTGGTTTGCACAACAAGCCTGTGAAGGGATACTTTTCCTGTTTCCTAGATGCAGAAACTGAGGCACAAGGAAGTTAAGTGACTTGCGCGAAGACACAGGATGAACAAGGGATATGCCGGGCCCTGTGGTTCCGGGTCTGTGCTGCCTTGTTCCTGCCACAACCGTGCATGTCTGCATCTTTCTGCAGTCTTCATCCGTGACCCTATGTGTGGCTCACTCCAAATTTCCCTCCATTCTATAGTCAATTTGACTTGCCGACTGTGAAACCAATACCTTGAATGGCCTTCAAGTTTTTAGTGGGAAAACTAAAAAAAGGGCCTTCCTTTAGACTTAGCCAAGGAGCGGAATCTGCCCAGAGAAGCAGCTTGCCTGGGCTTGGAATATCAGGAGGTTGCCCCATCCTCCCTCTTGTTCTCCCTGCTGCCCTTTCCCGTGATTTCGGGGAGCATGTGCTTTGGAGCTCGGCTGATGGTAAAGGGAGGGTGCCAAGCCTGAACCAAGGACCGTCCAAGACCAGACTCTGCCTTCAAAGACACACTCAACTCTGTTCTGGACATACTTAGTTTTAAATGTATTTTATTAAAACCTCCTTGCAAATCATGAATTAAGGTACAGGGAGTCATTCTGGACAGAGTGGGGTGTGTTGTCCGGCAGAGTGAGGGAATGGCTGAACTTGACCACGTAATCACCTAGGAAGGTAGTCATGGGTAGTGCTGCCATACCCCTTCTGGGTACACTGGTTTGCTAGCTGACATGGGGCTGCTGCAGGGGCATAAGCCTTGTGCCCAGGAGTGCTTAGAATGCAGGTGTAGGGAGGAGGTGTGGAATCACACCTTAGTCTTCATCAAGACTTTCCACTTGGACAAGATTCAAGCTGAACCCAACCTCAGCCTGCAGCCCGCTGCATCTTTAAGATGGGGATAATGGAAAGGCACTTAGTGCCTCACAACATGACAGGAACTAATCCCTTTGGCTGTCCATGAGAGAGCTGTTCCTGAGTGATGACAGTGCCTCGGGCACATTGGCACGAGCGAGTGAATGCAGATCAGGTGTGTGACCCCTTATGGTCCTTCTTTCATTCTTCTGCTCCAAGGCACCAGTCTGCTGAGTGTGGACTGAGGTCAAATCTGTCTTAAAACTCTTAGGTGTTGGGACGTCTGGGTGGCTCAGTGGATTAAAGCCTCTGCCTTCAGCTCAAGTCATGATCCCAGGGTCCTGGGATCGAGCCTCACATCGGGCTCTCTGCTCACTGGGGAGCCTGCTTCCCCGTCTCTTTCTGCCTGCCTCTCTTCCTACTTGTGATCTCTCTCTGTCAAATAAATAAAATTAAAAAAAAAAAATCTCAAAACCCTTAGGTGTCAATCTAGAACCTGCTACCTTTGCCAGCACAGGTGAGGTGTCCTTGGTCCCTGCAAGCTGCTGTAGGGGCAGGAGGCCCTTGGCACCCCTCAAATCAGTTCTTGCTCCTTCTCTAAGCTTTTTGCACTTTGGGAGAGTTTGCTGGTTCATCTTATCACCTGAATGCCCAGGATTTGGTGCCTGGAATTGTTTCTGATCCATCAGCCTTGAGTTGAGGCACTGGCATTTTGTTTTCATAATAGAGCACCCCTACAGCTCAACTGTGCTTTAAGACTGACCAACCGGCCAACCAACCAACCAACCAACCAACCAACCAACCAACCAACCTTTTATTATCTTTTATAGCTTATTTTTCCCCTTCAGGACATCTTTATTCTTCTGAACTCTACCAATTAAGTTTAAAGCCCCCATCCCAGATTTGTACACCCTCCCTCCTAGTACGTACTTACTAGGAAGGAAACGTGATGGTTTAGCTTTTCCAGGAAGCAGAGGGTTCCCATAGAGATGGAAGCCTCTCCTGGGTCCTTTGCTTCTAAATTATCCCAGCTACATTGCTCTATCTGTGGACAAAATTATCCCAAAGGGACGTCTTCCCAACATCAGAGCCTGACTCACTCAATATGGGGAATGGTGATAGAATGGAGTTTGTGGGTCTGTTCTCTTGTCCTCAAGATGCACCAGGCACTTGACCCTCCTAATCTCTACCTGTGTCAGCTTCAAGCTGGCTCCCTACTCAGAATGAGGTCTCTCTGCCTCTCCAAGTCCATCTGTTCTGTAGATCCAGGCTGTGCCCTGGGACCTCTACACCCTGCCCACCCTTATGGTGACTGGTCACCACGTGGTGTTTACTGGAAGACCAAGAATATGAAAATGTAGAGTAAGAATCATTTTTGTAGCTTCTGTGCATGTTCTTCATCTCCTTACTTTAGTACATGGTCTCACCAGAACCCTTGGGTCTCTCTGTGGCTGTCTCTACTCTCTCGTCCTCCTGGAGAAGACTCCATGGCCCTGAATGACTCTGGCTTTAGTGAAGATAGTTGCCCCTTCCCTAGGAACAAAGCTGAGGCAAGGCCGTGCTATTTAGACAAGACTTTGCTGGAGTCAGGGCTAATGTAAGGAAGACAAATATGAACCACAGCATGGATCTGGGTGATCGGGCCCCAGTTCTAGATGCTAGAGGACCTCTGTTAAACTTCTGTTTTCCTCTAGATAGTGGGCTCTGTCTCTGCGCTTTCCAGCCAGAAGCCCATCTGTGGTCATTGACCCTCCCAAGTCCAGAAAGCAGAGTGAGCTTGGTGAGATGTGGCGGTCCCTTATCTGTCTGCCTTAGTAGAGAGAGGAAGTTCTTAGTTCCTTTCTGATAAATTCTTTCTCCTAATTCCTGGCGTCAGGAATGCCTGCAGGGGCCCCCCAACCCCTTTAGGGGAAATCTCAAGTAACCACCTGGCCTTTCAGGCCTTCCCTCTAATAACCACATTAAAACTTAATACAATAGGCTCAACATTTATGGTCCAAACACTGGCATCCACAGGCCCTGGGCCACATCACACAGGACAGAAGAGTAACAAGGCGTGGCCTGGTCAGAACAATATCTGTATAGCCAAACCAGCAGGTCTCACACTTTATCAGCTTGAGAGGACAAAGGCGTCCACATTTACATTTGTATCACATAAACACTGGATTCCCTTACAATGGCACACTCCGCTCTCCTCCCGCCCTCAGCAGCAAGACTTCCAGTGGTGCTCTGGGACTCTTCTGCAGAGACGTTCCCAGGACTTCCAAATGGGAACATACCCTTGACTTTGGTGTCAGGCCAGGCTGTCCTCACAGCTTGTCTGCTGTCGGTGTTGGGGACACAGACCTACCCATGGAATGAATTTATCTTAAACATCCAGTGACTGCTGTTTTCAGTAAATACACAGTAAGGACACTGTGCCTTCTCCTAAGGACCCAAGGGCTGGATCTTTGGTGGGGCAGGCTCACTGTCCTCAGTGTCCCCTGATGCTTGGATGCTGGTCCACTTTGATCAGTCAGTAAGGGCTGTCTCAAAGGCAGTATGCCTAAATTCTGAAAGATTATTGTTCTTCTTCTTCTTCTTTTTTTTTTAATCGAAAAACATGTACTTTCCACTTGGGCTCACACGTACTGCCAATGTGTTGTGTCTAGATGGGGTCCAATGTAAGTTGGACATTTGACATGGCTCTCGAATGTCCATGCCTTGGTCCTCATTCATAATGTAATTCCCTTTTCTTTTCTTGACTTTTGTTGGGCATCTTGATCTATCACCCACATTTTTGTATTTTTGAACCTCAGTGAAGGGGGTGAGGGGCTCATTTTCTCAGATCTTTCTCTCTCAGGGCCAGCCCAACCCTGCCCCCATCCCTTTCTAAACCCATGGAAGTACTTAACATCCTAAGGAAAGGATCACATCCTGATTCCACTGGCAAATCCACATAAGACTTGACCCACAAGTATGGCCAGAACACTCTGTTCTGAATTGGACTCTTGACCAGGCCATTGCCTCAGTTTCTCCAATGACTAAGATAAAGGAATAGAATCCCATTTTAGGTTTGATTTGCACAGTGAGCATGGCTGGAAGCCAATTCTGCCAGCAGACCATTTGAAGAGGAGAGATGTCTGGGAGCATAACAATCTCATCAAAGGAAGAAGTAAAAGGTAAAAGTGTGATAGCTTTTTAATAAGTGAGGAAAACCCCTGGAGAAGAGTGGTGAGCTCTCCTGGCATATCCTCATGTAGGCAGGTCCTGATGATAGCCTGTCACTCTTCTCTGCTTACTAAGCAGTCTGACATCAATTCTGACATGGTCTCGTTGTACTTCCCTCCTTTTCTGTGCAGGTCGAATCAAATCCCCAATCATATTCAAGATAGATCCAAAGTGGGATAACCAACTGGGAGTATGTGACTTTGCTTGTGGAAGAAAATTCCTAAGAAGGTGGGCCCTCCCAGAACGGCAGTGTGATCCCTTTGCGCATGCTCAGAGACTCGTCCTGGGCCAAGGTGGGGCTTCACCTTCACTGCCTTCTGTATGGGGAGGACTTCAGGTGGTTGTTTGGGTCCTAGTGCTTGGAGAGTCTTAGATGTCTTTGGTAGTTCCCATAGTGAAGTGGTTACCTCAAGCTGGAGTGATAGGTCCAGTCTGCTTTCTCTCAAGGTACGGTGGCCCCCCCCCCCTTTTTTTTTTTTTAAACCTCTGTTCTCCACAGCTTGTCTGTATCTATTTTAATTTGTTCTGGGGTTTAACTTCAGTCCTTCTAAACGTCCTCTGGGTAATTGTATATTCTAACTGTGAGTCGCTAATAAATAGCATAGGAAATGAGGAGGAATCAAAACAAAAATCTTGATAGAAGCATTTCTTAGTCATCAAATCTTGGAGCATTAGGGAAATACAAATGAGATTTCTTTTCAGACTTTCAACTAGCCAGGGGGTATATTTGAAGACTTCAAAATCTTTTAAAAAATAAATTATGGTCCCCCTCCCCCATGAAGCAGGATTGAAAACATAATGGGCTGAGGAATTTCCAGAGTAGTCACAGGCCCTCTCAGGGGACTATGGACAGTGGGTTTTAAAAACGTGTCTTTGAAGTAATTTTTCATGGACGTTTCAGTTCCAGCGGGTAGACTGCACATGGGTCAAAATAAGCATTCTAACTTAAAAACAACAAAAAGGAGACAGGACTGAGTTTTGCCTTGAGCTAAAGAGGAGGTCTTGCTCTGGGACAGTAGCAGCTGCGAACACACAGCAGAGCAGAATCAGGTCTATCAGGGACTTTCTCAGAGAACACTCTAGGCTTGACCAGAAAAAGAATATATCTATATCCTCACGCATTTTTCTCTCTTCTCCACAGCCCTCACCCTCTCTTCTCCCATTCACCAGGCCCCGCAAGGCTGTGTCAGGCGAAATGTCAAGAACTCCCAAGCAGAATGCAGTGCATAGAGTGAAAGCCACTTGCCAGATTCTCTTCCTCTGCAGAAAGCTGTGTCCCCGTCGTGGGCTGAACTGTGTATCCCAGTTCTTGTGTTAAAGCCCTGTCCCTGGTACCTCAGAATGTGACTGTATTGGGAGAAAGGACGTTTAAGGAGGTGATTATGGTTGAATGGGGTCATCAGCGTGGGCCCTGATTCCAGAGGACTGGTGTCCTTTTAAGAAGAGGAACAGCCACCAGGGATGGGAAAGCACAGAGGAAAGGCCAGGAGAGGACAGCATGAGAAGACACTGTCGGCAAGCCAAGGAGTAGCCCTCGGGAGAAACCAAACTTGCGGATGGTTTGATCTCGAATTTCCAGCCTCGTGAACCATGAGGGATGAATGTCTGGTTAAGGCCCTCCCGGCCTGTGTACTTTGTTGGGGCAGCCCTAGCTGACTGAAATATAAAGCTGCTCTCTCCTCCTGGCCTGGCTGTCTCCTCACACCCAGAGCCACAGGAGGAGCCTGGGATGCAGGGTAATACAAGGAGGAAGGGCAGGGGGGCACCTGTCCAACACTCCCCTCAGAATCTTTTCTGTCTACAGTGGGTGCCTGGACAGAGTGAGGGACAAGCCTATCTTTGCTAGGAATATAAAGGCCTCAGGGGGTGCCAGGAATGCTCAGCCTGAGGGGTCCTATGGCTGGGAGCAGACTAAGGTTAATTAATATTTGGCCTGTGGATCCAAGGAGAGGGAAATCTTTTGTGTCCATGAGAGGTGCTGCGTAGTAGAAGGGAGAAGCTCAAACCTGAATTCCACCCTGAGACCTGTCACTTTCCTAGTCCACACTCACCTGGCTCCAGGTTCTCTGTGTACAGAGCTTAGGTTACTGGTAGGTCAGCCCTTCTCACGCTGAAATGTGATGTGACTCACACAAGCTTTGTGTTAAAATGTAGATCTGATTGAGTAGGTCTGGGTGGGGCCCATGAATGTGCATTTCCAACCAGCTCCCAGGAGACACTGATGCTGCTAGGGGTTCACATCTGAATAGCAAGATGGCATCTCCAGGCTCATTCTAAGCAGCCTCTCGGCCCCTCATCTTATCCTCTGCTTAACAAGCCTGTATAGTTCCTGGTTAGTCCAGATGTTGGGACAGCAGGAGACTGAGGCAAGCAAGAAGAGTATGGATGAGGCCAGACCCATCAGATCTGGACCAAGAGGCTCCTCACTACTCTGAGACCTCAGATGAGAGCCTTAACCACCTAGAGACTCAGTTTTGTTTTCTGCAAAATGGGTCAGTAGATTTACCTCATGGGGGTTTGTGTGAGTGTTGATGAGATAACACATATAAAATGCCTAGAACAGGACCCGGAGCATTAGAAATAGTCAACAAATGTTGGTCCCCTTCTTCTCTTACCTAAACCCAAGAATCTCACAATCTGTGGGGAAGTCCTGATTTGGTGGAGAAATTTCAAAGAACAATTTATATTTCATAAGATAGAACTAAAATTATTTTTAGTGTTTTGCTAACTTTAGACAGAAAAGGAAAAAATGAATTATCCAGGAGTCAAATGAGGATTTGATGGTCAGAAACTTTTGGGGCAGAGGTTGAGGGTCTTACCCCAGTATAGGACAGGAGATAGGGTATTGGACTGTACTGGGGGGGGGTGGCTAGAACTGAGGCCCCTGCATAAAGTCTAGAGCTTCAAAGAGCTGTCCCTTTCCATTTAGTAGAAACTAACATACTCAAGAATTCTGTAAAAAAAAATTGCTATTTAGAAAAGAGGAGAGAGGAAAGTCATCTGTGAAAAATTGAAATGCCAGGTCTATGCACACACAGATGTGCAATCCAAATTTGTACTACCAGCCTGGAGTGGGAATTCCAAGTAGAGAAATAAAATAACTGTTCAGGACCATTAAAGTCCTACATATCTAGCAGAGGCAAATGTGAAATTATTGCTGTAGGGAAACTTTTACAACCCAAGAGTCAAGGGAGTCCCACAGAAAAAAACAGCCTCACTGAAGATGAGCTGACCATGAGAATTGAAAACCAACCACCCAGGAAAACAAACCACAATGAGACAGAGTCCACAGATGAAATAGAACTAGCACCTTCAAAAGTGAAAACAGTACATTCATCTGAAAAGAACAATGGTGTAAGCATATTTCAAAGTACTGAAGAGCTAAGAGAATGAATGAAAATCACAATAAAAAGATTAGTCAGTATGGAAAATGGTGAAGAAGTTCCTCAAGTGAAAAACATTGTCCTTGAACATAAGGACCCAGTGGGCAGGATAAAGCACAGATTACATACACAGCTGAAGAAATAGTAAATTGGAAGGCAGTTCTGAGGAAATTAAATAGAACACAGCACAGGAAGGAAAAGATATAGAAAGATCAGCTAAGAGATGTGGGGGGGGAGACTGAACAGATTCCTTGAAATGCAAGTTTTAGGAGAAAATACAGTAAATGAAGTACCAGCAATACTTGAAAGATAATGGCTGAGAATCTTTCAGATTTCAAGAAAAATGCACATTTTCATTTATAGGAAGCACAGGAGTTCTGAGAAGAATGTATAAACACAGAACCATACTAGATTAATTAAGACTGGAAAATATGAAAGAGATAGAAATTCTCCGCTCAAAGATAATATACTGATGATAGATTCTTTACTGCAACAATTAATGCCAAAACAAGAGAATAATGACATTTTCAGGAAAGCAGGGACTACAGAAGTTTCTCCCTTAGAAAGTCATCAATAAGTTCACTACTAAAAGACAGGCTACAGTAACGTGGATATTAAACTCAAGCTAGGAGTCCGTTGCCAGGAATAATAGAGACTAAAAAAAGGTGGTAAGAATATTGGGAAATCTGAAAGAGCTTTGACTGGAAAAAAAAAATAAAACTTTTGGAAGGCTTAAGGACAAGGCACAACTAAAATACTAAAAAACAGTAACATGGTAGGTGAAGAGTAGAATCAGAAATGATGTGTTTCAATACCGTCTTGTTCAAGAGGTAAGTAAAAGTAGTGACTAATTTTATATTAATTAACTTAAGTATATAAAATAAAATTTTGAGAGTGACTACAAACATAGAAATAGAATGCAAACTTCAAAACCATTAGAAGGAAAAACAAGAAAACTTAATCCATTTGACAGAAGATAGGAATAAGAAGTAAGGAAACAGTGAATAAAAGAACCTGGTAAAGAAGGGCGCCTGGGTGGCTCAGTTGGTTTGGTGTCTGACTTCGGCTCAGGTAGTGATCTCAGGGTCCTGGGATTGAGCCCCGCATCAGGCTCTCTACTCAGCAGGGAGCCTGCTTCACCCTCTCTCTCTGCCTGCCTCTCTCCCTACTTGTGATCTCTTTCTGTCAAATAAATAAATAAAATCTTAAAAAAAAAAAAGAACCTGGTAAAGAAAAAACACTGATTAAGATGGTAACAATAAGTGCAAACAGGAGTAATTGCAATATAAACTCTATAATTTGCATTATAAATTGAGGGATTTTTATGTTTGATTGTAACAAAGAAATAAAACAAGACTTAACCCTAAACTTCCATCTAGAACAAAATGGCAAATGGCATTTCTTTCTCTGACTTATTTCACTTGGTATTATACCCTCTAGGTCCATCTATGTTGTTGCAAATGGCAAGATTTTATTCTTTTTTATGGCTGAGTAATATTTCCAAGTAATATTCATTTTTTTTAAAGATTTTATTTATTCATTTGACAGACAGAGATCACAAGTAGGCAGAGAGAGGCAGGCAGAGAGAGAGAGGAGGAAGCAGGCTCCCCGTGGAGCAGAGAGCCCGATGTGGGGCTCGATCCCAGGACACCGGGATCATGACCTGAGCCGAAGGCAGAGGCTTTAACCCACTGAGCCACCCAGGTGCCCCAGTAATATTCATTTTTATGTGTGTGTGTATATATATCACATCTTCTTTATCCATTTATCTGTCGTCACTGAGGTTGCTTCCATATCTTGGCTATTGTATATAATGCTGTAATAAACATAGGTGTGCATATATCTTTTCAGATTAGTGTTTTCATTTTCTTTGGGTAAACTGCCAGTAGAGGAATTATTGGATCATATGGTAGTTCTATTTTTAATTTTTTGAGGAACCTCCATACTGTTTTCCAGACTGGCTGCACCAGTTTGCATTCCCACCAACAGTACATGAGGGTCACCAACATTTGTTATTTCTTGTGTTTTTGCTTTTAGCCATTCTGGAAGGTATATAGTGATATCTTAGTATGGTTTTGATTTGCATTTCCCTGATGATAAATGATGTTGAGCATCTTTTCATGTGTCTCTTGGCCATCTGGGTGTCTTCTTTGGAAAAATGTCTATTTAGGTCCTCTGCCCATTTTTAATTGGATTATTTGCTTTTTTGGTGTTGAGTTGTAAAAATTCTTTATATATTTTACATATTAACTCCTTATTGGATATGTCATTTGCAAATATCTTCTCCCATTTTGTAAATGTCCTGTTTGTTTTGTTAATGATTTCCTTCGTTGTGCAAAAGCTTTTTATCTTGGTATAGTGTCAATAGTTTAATTTTGCTTTTATTTCCTTTGGCAGAGGAGACATATCTAGAAAAATATTTCTATGGTTGATGCTTGTGTTTTATTCTAGAAATTTCATTTCAGCTCTCACATTTAGGTCTTTAATTCATTTCAGTTTGTTTTTGATTTCCCTCATGTGGAATTTAAGAAACAAAACAAATGCACAAAGGAAAAAAAGAGACAGACAAAAGACAGATTCTTAAATCTGGAGGAGAAACTGGTAGTTGCCAGAGAGGGTGGGGGATGGGGGAATTAGATAAAGGGGATTAAGAGCACACTCGTCTTGATGCGCAATGAGAAATGTATAGAATTTTTGAATTATTATATTGCACACCTGAAACCAATATAACACTTTAAGGTAATTAACTTGAATAAAAAAATAAAGTGGCAAAGAAAAAAATTAAAAGAAAAAGATGGGAAAATATACCATGGAAATACTAACCAACAAAAAGCGATCATAGCAATATTAATATTAAATAAAAGGTAAAGCATTTTAGAAATTAAGCCATTTATTACTTAATAATAATAATAAAATATAATATAATAAATATAAAAATATAATAAAATATAATAATAATAAAATCTATAGTTTTCAGCAAGATATAATTCTTCTCAGCTTGAATATCAATAACACCATAGTCTCAAAATCTGTAAGTGGAAACTCATACAATTATAATCAGAAAAAATAAATTTATAGCCACAGGGGGAGAAACTAATAAGTCAACCAGCAAAGCAATAGTAAGGATAAATAAGATCAGAAAAGTTTTTAATAAGTTTGATCTAGTAGCTATTTATATAAATTCAGCATCTAACAATGAAAGAATACATGTCATTTTTAAAAATTGTGAGCGTGCTTTTTCTTTTTGAAAATCTAGTTTTATTTATTTTTTTGAAGATTTTTATTTATTTATTTGACAGAGATCACAAGTAGGCAGAGAGGCAGGTAGAGAGAGAGGGGGAAGTAGGCTCCCCACTGAGCAGAGAGCCTGATGCAGGGCTCGATCCCAGGACCCTGAGATCATCATAACCTGAGCCGAAGGCAGAGGCTTTAACCCACTGAGCCACCCAGGTGCCCCGAAAATCTAGTTTTAAAGTCATCATTTATAAGTGCCATTAATTACAGTAGGAGCAATTGTAACTCAGCCTGTCCTGGGAGTAAAGTCTCTCCACTTATTTGGGGGAAAGGATGTGGACCACAGCACATGTGAGGGGACCGTCATAAATGAGATAAATATATGAGTTAAGGCAACAAGAGTTACATAGTCAGTGTCAAAATCATCTGGGTTTGAATCGTAGGGTCACTGTTTATTAGCTCTGTCACTTTGGGCAAGTCACTTAGACTCTCTGAGTCTCATCTTTTCTCATCTGGGTAATGCGTCTAATAACAGTACCCCAAACCAAAACTTAGTGCTGCAGTGAAGCTCAAATAAGATACTGTATTTTAAGTGTCCAGTTTCATGACTATCTGCTCCTAAGTGTGTAATAAACTAGCTGTTTTCATATTTATTGTTGTTACTCTAAAGTCTTTTACTTCTGCCCAAATCATTGAATATGTTATATTATTATATACTGAAAAATACTATTTTCTGTTTATCAACTGTCTTCTTTCAAGAACTTGGACTCTGAGTTAAATATTTGTGTCCTGAACATCTTTTTGTTTTGAGGTATTTCTTTATGTGTTATGGCAAAATTAGTGTACCATTATTTACATAAGAGAAGTGAAGATCCTCAGAAAAAAGGTAGATTCTGTTATGTTGGAAGGACTATGTTAGCAAAGCAATGACTCTTCAAAAATTTATAATAAGGACTCTGCACATGGGCAAGCAGATGTTGAAATTGTTACAGAGGCCAATAGTAACCATGAAGTGTTTTTAATCATAACTCAGAGTTTGGAGACACTTCCATCTTATCCACAGCATCACAAACACAACACTGCTGGGCAATTAGAACTAAGGGAAGAATTTTTTCGAAAAGTTTCTTCCCATCTTAACACCAAAGTCCTCATGCAAAACCTTGCTTTGAGACCTATGTCCTCCAGATGGATAAAAATTCATTCGATACCAACTGTGGAGATTGCTTCTGAAATGTATCCATTTTGCCTTTCAGGAGCCAGAGTAACAGTGACCTGATGTTTTCATTCCAATGCTGCTGGGATCTCAGTCTGGAAGGTCTGCTTTCAAAGCATATCCTGGTGGGACAGATTTTCCCGGAGTCCACATTCACTAGCATGAAGCTGTGGGGTTCTTGCCAGGACTGAGAGCTGAGTAGAAGGCTTGGACCAGAAGGAAAGGAACCTGTCTGTGCCCCTGGGGGAGCTGGTGTCCAAATGTCTGTTATCAGTGTAAATAAGGTTTCATTCAGAATGGTCCTGTGCCAAATGTCTTAAACGCCAGGGGTGGTGAGCAAGGCAGGGGTCTCTGCTACCTTAGAGTTTGGGAAGCATTTCAGGGCTTAAGGCAGGGAGGGGTACCACCTGGGCCTCTAGCTCTCTTCAAAAATGTGCATTTCCCACTCCTGGAGTCCTTTAATCATTGGTCAGTTTCAGTTTCTGGTTCCGAAGGGTGCCACTTCTCAAAATTTCCTTTGTAAAATCTGGTGGTGGTGTTTCTGTTTGCAATCTCATACCCTTTGTTAATTTCAAAAACTTCAACCGTGCCATCCTGTTACATGTGAATTGGGGCAATAGTTTTCCAGTTTTTTCTTTCTTATTTTTTCTTTTTAGATTTTATTTATTTATTTGACGGAGATCACAAGTAGAGAGAGAGAGAAGGGGAAGCAGGCTCCCCACTGAGCAGAGAGCCCGATGTGGGGCTCGATCTCAGGACCCTGAGATCATGACCTGAGCCAAAAGCAGAGGCTTACCCCGCTGAGCCACCCAGGCACCCCACCAGTTTTTTGTTTTATTAAACTGATAGAAATGTCTAATCAGAAAGGTATGGAAATACCGGTCTAATCTTTTTGCTGCTTAGCTGAGTTATCCATTCTAGGAGAATTCTGGCCTTACTATCCCTAAGTTTCCTTGCCTCACAAATTACAGTAGAAAAGCAGAGTTTCAGGTTTTGAGGCAAAATCCATCATTTGGCAGCCTGGCTTCCAAAAGAAAGTTCCAAATAATTCTCCTTCCAGACTCAGACATTCCAGGTCCTGTCACAGCTTAAAACGTGCCTTTTCTGTTTGGTCAGTCTGAGTTAAATTACTCTGGGCATTTTTGAATTTCATGAACAGGAAAAAAATAAACTTTTTCAACTTGAAAAATAAATGGAAGCCATTCTTTTTGGCGGCAGATAACTCCAAAAGATGTGACCTTTCAGAGTTCATACTGCCCAAGTGGGTTGTTTCCTTGGAGGACTAGAATCTGCATGAGTTCAATCAAGTTATGTCAGGGAGAAAATGTTAAGTGATGGAGGAAGAAAAAATATTTGTAAGACAAGTAAACTTTGGAAATAATTATTCTCCTCAATTTCCTGTAACTTGCTCTATGCCCGAGTTTCAATGTTGTTCAGAATGTTTTATGTCATTTTAATAACCAAAGTAGTTTCGATGAATAAATATAATGATTTGATTTAGAAACAGTGATTATGGTGGCTGGAAAAATAAGTTTCTTTAGAAAATGGGATCATTTTATAGTTGCTGGGGAAGACAGATTTGTGTCGAATATTGTGTAAATAAATCCAAATGGCACTTTTCCCCTGGGTGGATTTTTTTGGTAATCAACCTACCAGCTTCTGGAAATGGACCATTATGCAGATTTATAAAATACAACTAGATCTTTTCACCTTGGGATGTTTATCATTCTTTTCCTTGGAAATAGAATCCTGAAACGAAAATCTTAGTGGCAATGCTCCATGAAGAGTAAGGCCATAAATGCTTCACTTGGCAAAAGAGAATTAAAAAAAGCTGAGAGCTACTCAGAGAAATATTAACTCAATTTTGCGGCTGAGATATTAGGGATTATCTTATGGACTATATTTTACTGATCCTTTATTATAGCGTTGCTATGGGCATTCAGACTTTTATTGCTCTTCCTGGGCTCATTGGTGAGCGTAGGGGTTTTCATGAGGAGCAAAGATTGCTGCTTCTCTGCCTCTGATGGGCACTTCCCTCCCCTAGGTGAGACAGACAAGCACACTGATAGCCAAGGCACAGAGGTGAGGCACGTCGTGGGCCCCAAAGGGACTACTACTGGCCAAAATTTTAAAAAGTCATCTTGGAAGCTTACAAAACACTCTCACATTCTCCAAATATTTATTGAGTGCCTGCTATAAGCTAGTCCCTCTACATTCATCATTTCATTTTAATTTGGAATGTTTCACCCAACATTGTAAAGTGAAACTCCACGAAGATTAATACCAAAAATGGTTTCATGATAGCTCTTATCTTTGCTGGCACCATGCATGAGAAATCCACATAAAGCAAGAGGTCAGATGTCAAAGGTCCAGGAGACACCAAGAAAAACACTGTGGGGGGGGGGAGAAGAAAAGAAAAGAAAAACCTAAGAGGAACAATTTTAAAAAACAAACAAAATAAGCCCAAAGCATAGCACAGGACCCTTGGGCCCAAGAAACTGTTTTGCAACTTAAAGGAAAAGCAAAGCAGAGCATCTTGAGAAAACCCCACATTTCTGAGGCTGAACCACAGCTGGAACGCAAGGAACAACTTTCATCCCCTGGAAAGGCTGCAACAGGGGACAAGGGTTCTGTCCTCAAGGGCCAGGTGAGAAGACCCCAGGCTCCACAACCGGTGATATGGAGAGCCCTCTAGGGAAGCCAGGAGAACACCAGAGACTCCATCTGCCATCATCAGAAAAGCAAGAACAAAACTGGAAACCAGACTCCCAAACAAAAGTTTTAAGTCAACAAATCAACAGAGGTTGATCCAGGATAATCCTGGGCAAACACAGCTGTAGGAATTAGCTGAGCACCTAGAATGAAGGGAAACGCTGTCTGATGCTACTCTGAACCCACTCGGGCCACCACTGTCTTCTGGGAGCTTCTGTTTTTGTTATTATGTTTGTTTAATATTCAAGAGCGTTACCTTATGTGCATTCCTGAATACTATACATTTTGACACTTGACTCTGTTAATGTTTTAATATCTCTTTCCCAGGTTCCTGTCCCCCAGAACTTGATCAGCCTTGAGGTTCCTTGTCTCAAACCAAAAAAGAAGAGTGAAGAACTGTGCTTTGCGAATTAATTTTTTTTTTTTTTTTTTGGT
>NW_022630997.1:27649663-27679663 GCF_010015895.1 Lontra canadensis
CCCCCCCCCCCCCCCCCCCCCCCGCAAATATGGCTGTAGCTATAATGAGGGAGCCCATGGCGTGCTGGATTTGTTGGCATTACTGTTAATCTAGAAACTCCGAAGGAAGCTGAGTGAACCCCTTGCCCGCTCCAACTTTTATTCAAGTGTCTATAAATTCCTCAGTGATGAACTGAAATCTTCCCAGGCTCTGAATTACTGCAGATTCTTCCCCAGCCTCCCCAGCCTCCCCCTGTTTAGCACAGGGACTCCACGCCGCCCACACCCGGTGCCCGGGGCTCCCGCGACGAAATGAAATCGGCGCCCAGAGGCGGACGCACCCGGTGGAGGCACTGCCCCTGGGGAGTAATAATTTCACCCCCTGTTCTTATCATCTCGGATCCACAGACTATCCGATTTAGACCCCAGATTCTCACCAGTCAGCCCAGCAGAACCCTCTGCTTCACAGCGGAGGAAATAAATCCCCCCCCCATCCCTGCGCGTTTGTCTGTTCAGAAAAAGAGCAAGCGTAGTTTGGCCCATCTGCGGGTTCAGCTCTGTTTCGGGGTCCTCTGCCCACAAGGTTCCTGCTCCCGCATGCCTCCCTGCTTCAGCCCCTTCGGTTCTTTACTGAAATGTCCCCTTCTCAGGGAGCTCTTCCCCGGTGACCTCCAAAACTCCACACGTGTTCCCACCCTGAACTCCCCTTATCCCTCTTCACTGCTTTAATTGTCCCTTTAGTATGTTACTATGTTACTATGCAATTTGCAGTGAAAATCTTTGACTTATGTATCTTTTTCATTGTTTAACCCCCCCAACCCCACTCCCCACGCGGTAGGGTTCTGGTTAATGCGTAACAATGTACAAGAAATGTCTGGGCAAGGCAAGGTGGGGTGGGGGCTCGCATGCATACTCTTTGCTCGAGGCAAGTGTATCCCCCCGCTCCCCCCCTCCAGTCTCCTCGCTCTGTCCCCACGGCCCATTGCAAGGTTGGTTGGTTAACAACAGGCTTGCAAAAATCCTGAGTATTTCACAGTGTGCTCTTGTAGACTGGTTTGAGCAAGCTCCAACACACCACTGGCTCTTCTCACACTGGGGAATCCCATGAGGGTGTCCCATGAGGGCAGTGGTTTGTGTGTGCTTGGTTAATTGCTGTAACCTCAACGCTCTCAGTAAGGCTTGGCGCATAGCAGAAGCTCCATAAACAACTGTTGAATGAGTGTAAATGCCTTATTTTATCATCGGGATCATTGTATTTAAAGAACAATGTATTCTGTCATTTTTGCTTAAGCTTACAATAAGAACTATGTCTGTGCCATTGCATTTTTTTAAAAGATTTTATTTATTTATTTGACAGACAGAGATCACAAGTAGGCAGAGAGGCAGGCAGAGAGAGAGGAGGAAGCAGGCTCCTTGCTGAGCAGAGAGCCTGATGCGGGGCTCCATCCCAGAACACTGGAATCATGACCTGAAACGAAGGCAGAGGCTTTAACCCACTGAGCCACCCAGGCGCCCCATTGCATGTTATTTTATACTATTTTAATGGTGTTATGCTTGATATTTAGAGTGTAATTGGTCATACTACTGTTTGAAATTCAGGTAAATTTAATCTCATTTAAAAAATAGCATTATTATAAATATCCTTGAAGATAAATACATATTCAGATTAACTAAGTGGAAGGTAGCGGTATATCGTTTAAGGTTAGTAAAACTATACTGTAAGTAGTAATATGGGAAATAAGTTTGTGAGGATTTCAAATGCTGTTCTGAAACTAACATGATGTAAGAATGTTTGACCAATGTATTCGATATTTTTTTTTAAGATTTTATTTATTTGAAACAGAGAGAGAGATCACAAGTATGCAGAGAGGCAGGCATAGAGAGAGAGAGGAGAAAGCAGGCTCCCCGCTGAGCAGAGAGCCCGATGCGGGCCTCGATCCCAGGACCCTGAGATCATGACCTGAGCCGAAGGCAGAGGTTTAACCCACTGAGCCACCCAGGTGCCCTGTATTCGATATTTGAACATATTTTTTTAAAATATAATGTGAATCAGAAGAACAGACAGGGAATCCAGACAGTAACTCTCTTTAAATACAATTTTAATATATAGAATAACTATCATGGATGATGAAGAATGTACATTTAAAAAAAGTGACTTGGGGTAAGTTGTTACAATATGGAGAAAAAGTCTTTGGATTCATACTTCATGTCATACAGTAAAATAAAGTCAATTTGGATAAAATAATAAAAAATAGAATAAAATTACAAAACGCATTTTAAGACTATAGGAATGAGAATTTTCAATGATTAAAGTAATTTAAAAAACTATAAAGAAGTTATCTCTTTAAAAATTTTAAAGTATAAGGAATTAAAGGTTCTGTTCCACAAACACTAACAACGTTAAAACTTTAAAAATGTGACAAGTATGACAGACAAAATCTCTCTTTTTTAAAGATTTTATTTATTCATTTGAGAGAGGTAGAGAAAGAGAGATAGAGAACACAGCAGGGGGAGAGGCAGAGGAAGAGGGAGAAGAGAAAGAGGGAGAAGCAGACTCCCTGCTGAGCCGGACCCTGAGATCCTGACCTGAGCTGAAGGCAAACACTTAACCATCTGAGCCACCCAGCCGCCCCAACATACAAAATCTCTTAAAATCTTCTCCAAATCTGTAGAAACTTTAAGTTCTAGATAATGGATTAAAAAATATAATAAAAAGTCTCATTTAAGGCAAAGTGCAAATGGTGAACACACATTAAAAAAAATAAAAACCAAACTCAACCTGTTGATTACTTAAGCGACGCAGAGCAGAATTTTATTAGAAGAGAGTGTATGTTTAGTTTAAGGCTTTTTTCATTTATTGCACCACCTGGATTGATTCTGTTTGGGTTCTCCCATATTTATTGAATGGATGGTAGATTGATCCCAATGTGGATCTCAGTTCATCCATTCCCCATTCAGTAATGGAGATGCCAAAGGAAATACCAGAAGCTTGCCAAGGTAACTGACAGAGCTGAGCTGATATGTAATTGTATTGTCCTGAGAGATACTAGAATAACATTTTCTTGTTCTTTCTAAAGAAATGCAAAGCCTCAAAGAGTCAACAAGCCAGAAGCAAAGGCGCTTGGAGTCCAAGTGCACAGCTTTGTTGTTGCTTCATTTATGGTCCCTTCATGAAGTTTAAATGCAGGTGTAGGTGCATCTATGTACTTACTGTACACCGTGACCCCACTGGTGCAATTTTATTATTAAAACACTTCTCACTAGGAATGTATCCAACTTTAGTGGGGGCTCTAAGGCATTGAATCATGGACTGCCAGGTGGTAGGAAGAGACGGCAGGTGTGTCTGATCCAAAACTTTGTGGAAGCCCTGTCTGCCTACCTACTAGGCGAGGCACCCAAGCGAGTTCCTGGGAAATTCTGTTTCCATGTCATGTCCATGGCCTTCACAAAGATGTGGTTATAATGGTTCTGAGACCAGCGGGTGAGAGTCAAAGTATTCAGGGATGAAAGGAACATAAATAGTTATTGTAAGAGTTAGCTATAATTTCTGAGAAGGGGAACATAGGGTGAATTTTATATTCTTTCTGGCATTTCTGCATGGTGGTCCTTTCTAAACAGGGACACAGGCTTCCTTATTGGGGAAGAAATAAATATTGGTGTATGGAAGAGAACATATACTTGCAGTTGGTCAGACCAGACTGAAAAGATGACTGTACAGGTGCCTGGAGAAGTCATTTCACTTCCAGGACCCCAGCCTCCCGATTTTCAGGTTGGGAGACTGGGGAGAAAGGCACACATCACATGAAAAGTGAGGTAACTCAGGCGCTGGGAGATGAAGGGACTATCCTAAGGTCACAGAAACCGAAATTCAGAGCGAGGAGCCAACTGTTAGTCTTCTGATTTCTAGTCTAGTCCTACAGACATGTCACAGGACAAGGCAATGTGTGCACTACTGCCTTTTGGCTGGCTGGACCATTCCTGGGCTGTATTTGGGCTGACACAGTCTGAAATTCCCCTGAGTACTTCCAGAATGGGATTTGAAAAATCGTAACATCCCAGATGCAGGCAAAGGCGGAGAGCCCCCAGTCTTGCAATCAGTTCTAGGGTGGTCCAGTGACCAAGTTTTCTGAATCTCCGTGACACATATGTAAAATAGATGTGATAATATTGCATTCCCAGCATTTGATGAATGCAGACCTGAGGCACATAGGAGCAGCGGCACCCATCATACCTGTCCTTCTCTACTCTGGATCGAGGCTACTGAACCACCACCCATCACCACTCTAAGCCCCTGAGATTCAGGGGTGGACGTTCTGGATCCTTTGTTTAATCTGCTGAACCAAGCCCAGGATCACTACATAGGCAGCTGACGTGAATGTGGGTAAGAGAGCACTTTTATAGCAGTTCTTAACCTGGATGCTCTTTGGCACAGAAACAGAAGCCAGTTTGCCAAGGTTATCAGTCTGCCGGGACCCGGCCCCTTCAGAGTGGAGGTTCCCAGACCCTATGGGGCAGCCTCCTCCCCACCCCACATGTGCGGAAGCAGGGACAGCATGCTGAGTGCCCGCAGAAACCCAGAGAGAAAGTGGAAATAGTCCAGTTTCCCTATAGAGAGTTAAGAGGTGAAGGTGGAAAGACATTAGTTGTCACATTCCAGATCTGCCTGGAAAGGTCTGTGCAGGGTCTCCCAGGTCTGCTGTCTGTTCTAAGACCTAAAGAGATGAGAGGCCTGCAAGTGCCCATTTGTCCAATCAATGCATCTACTGAGCATGAGTGCTGTGCCCGATGCTGTCCTGGGCCCCGGAAGAGCAGTGGTGGGTAACATAGACTTGGTCCCGTCTCTAAAGAGCCTGACACCCTGTGACTCTCTACCCATCTCCACAATGTTTTGGGTGCACAGACAAGAATTCCAGACCTATTAAACAAACCTGGAGATATAGAATCTTCTAGAAGGAGACTGAGACTGAGGGGCAAGACTAG
Organism: Lontra canadensis; assembly: GCF_010015895.1. Taxonomy (NCBI): domain Eukaryota; kingdom Metazoa; phylum Chordata; class Mammalia; order Carnivora; family Mustelidae; genus Lontra; species Lontra canadensis. The sequence continues at coordinate 27,654,623 of NW_022630997.1, forward strand.
CCTTGGCCTGAGGATAAAGTGACCTAGTTTTCAATATTCTCTCTCTCTCTCTCTCTCTTTTTTTTTAAACTATATCTGCTTTTATTTTTTCTTTATTTTAAAATTTTATTTAAAATCAATTAATGTCTAGTGTATTATTAGTTTCAGAGGTAGAGTTTAGTGATTCTTCAGTTACAGACAACACCCAGTGCTCATTCCATCACGTGCCCTCCTTAATGCCGTTCACCTAGTCAACCCATCCCTTCACCCCCCTCCCCTCCAGCAGCCCTCAGATTGTTCCCTGGAGTTAAGACTCTCTTACAGGTTTCAGTATTCTTTCCTTCCTCCTGTCAGACCCACAAAGATAAGGGGAAACCTTCCAGTAGGGAGCATCAGTTCAGGGGTGCAGAGAAGTTTCACTGACAGAGCTTGGGGACCAGAGGACCATGGTCGGTCGTGTATTCGGTCCCACCCAGCCCCGTGGACACTTGCGGGGCTGTAGCACTCCCATCGCCCCAGTCGGGGCCGGCGGCAGGGTGGGGGGAGACCCGCTGCCAGACGGCCCCTCTTGTCCCAGAGCTCAGAGCAGCTCCCGCGTGGCCTCTGCCCCCACTCTCGTCCTCCTCTCCATGCCTGGGATGGCTTTGGCCCAACTCCGTCCATCCCAGGTTCTTCCTAAAGCCCTTGGTGGGTCTTCAAAGAGAGAAATGAAGGAAAAACACGAGAAACCAAACATCGGCCCACGCGGAGGCGTGTCCACATTTGGGGGACTTCGGTGCAGCCAAGGAAAGGGTGTTTGGGCCGGTGTTTGTCTGCTATTTGCTCCCCACGACTCAGAGTGTGTCTGCTTTGTCGGGAGGCCTCAGCCTCAGGGAGACCCCGATGCACGTGGGGCCGTTGCTGCACCCGACCTTGTCCAGCTGTTCACTGCTAAGTTTTCGCAGTTTACATACATGTTCTCCACGACTGCCTGCGCACTCCCAAGGCACACGTTGTTCCTCTTGTTGTCAGGTGAGGGAACCAGGTCCAACAGAAGGACCACAGGGCCCAGTGACATATCTGGTAAGAGACAGAAGCAGGTCCTAGGCCCAGCCAGCTGCCTCTCTTCCCCAGGGTGTCCTTGGGTGTCTAAGTGTGACTTCCCCTCCCCAGGCCCAGAATCCAACTCTGGAAAGAAGAGCAAAGCACTCTGGTGATTTAGCAAATCCTCTGAGAAAAACGACCTTCAGTTTGGACCTTCCGCCCGGATCCCAGTTTGAACCATTACCCCAGGCCAAAGGAGGTGAGCTTGTGCCTATCTTGTGGGTTGCCTGTGGCTCCGAGCCTCTCAGGGCCTGGGTGGCTGCTGCATCCCGCTGTCTGTCACCAAGGGAGCTGGTGACCTGCTGGTGAGCCCACTGTGTGCTGGGCCCGCTGCCAGGGGCTCGCTCTGCACAGGATTGTGCCACGTCCCCATTTTCCTGGAATTCAAGGAGTGAGAATCAAACCAACTCCTTATTCACTCCTCAATTATTTCCCGCATGGCATTGTTTTCCCAGGAACTATGAAGCAATGAAACTATTAACAAATTCAAACATAGTCCACGGACTGTTTATCAAGAAAACAAGCAGAGAGAAAAGATCCTGCAAATTTAGCCAGTGAATATTTCAGCGTGGGGAGGGGGGAAAGGGAATGGCCATGGGGAGGGTCGGGTTTCCCCCTGAAATGCTGACCCACTGGACGGGGGGCCAGGGTGCAACTTGCTTCGGCGCATACACACGCGCACAGTGTGAGATCATCTGTATCCTACTGTCTTTGTAGGACTTTCCTAAGAACTAGAAAGATTCTGATTTCCTCCTTTTAGCTAATTTATGAAGTACTTTTAAACACACCCACTCCCTTGGGGGAATGATTTTCAAGCAACAACTGAACTCTTGTTGATGGATTTTTTGGATATTAGGGATATTAGTTCAGCATGATTTAATTTGTGGATTGGGTTGAGGAAATCAAGAACGGAGGCTCAGCTTGATTCAGGAGACAGACAGACAGACATACTCAGGCTGAGGGATGCCAGCGTTCAGGTCCTTGCCTCCAGGCCTTCCCCAGGCCTACCTCGCCGGGTGGACACAGGCCTGGTGGGTCTTCCCTGAAAGGTGGTCCTTTTACGTCTGGTGCTTCCCAAACTCCCTTCCCCCCTGGCATTTGCTCCTCTGAGAGTCTCACTCCCAAGTTCAAACCCAGGTGTCCCAGATCTCAGAGGCCTGTGTTCCATTACATCTCCCCTAGGAGTCACCTGCGGAGAACAGGGGAGCTCAAGGACCAAGCTGGGTCAGGCCATTATGCCAAGGCCTGCTTTTTCCCTCACCTCATGGCCATCTACCCTGGGGCGTGAATGCTGTGATAACTGGGATTCCGGGGTGGCTGGCCTGGCCACTTGGAGCCTACAAGGGGCTGCAGGGGGAGGGGCTTTTCCCCATCAGCTCGTCCAGCTGTGTCCAGCCCTTAGTGGTCCTGCTTTTGGTCCACAGCTCACAGGCCACAGCGGAGTAAAGATGTGAGCAGATGCTGGTGAGTTTTTACCACCCTCAGCTAAGAGAGAGCAAAGGCCTCCCGCAAGGCAGAAAAGAGAAAAGAGAGGGCAGGCTCAGAAGTGTGATTAGGAGGCTTCTGGTCTCACCCACCATCTGCAGTCATTCCCAGCTGGGCCCCCAGTGGCTGGGTGGGCCACAGTGGCACCTGGAGACTATGGAAATACAGGTTTCCTCAGGCCGGCAGCTCCAAGGACTGAGACGCCTAGGCTTCCATTAGAGGCGGGTCCAGATGGCCCACGCCTTGTTCCCGGACCCTCAGGCTACACACAGCTTTAGCGGTCGCTTTTCCTCATTTGGGAGAGTGAAAACATGGGATTGGAACGTCTCTTGAGCTTTCTAATTGGGCCACCAGCTGATCTGCCCAGTCTTTTCTCTTTTAACCAACTTGACCTTCTAACATGAATGGGGAAATGCCTATGTGCTTAAGCCTGTATTTTCCATAGTTATATAGCAAAATCTCATTTTTATAAGCATAGTTTAGCTCACAGCATAATGAGGCACCATTCAGCCATCCAAAAAAGCCAGTCAGACCTCCTTCCAGCTTGAGACAGGATGCAGGACGAGAGGGACTGCCCAGAGACGGAGTCACTGTCTCATCCCACACAGGAAGGTGTGTGTGGGGGGAGGTTCATACAACATGGAAGAACTTTGAGGACCTTCTATTGAGTGAAATAAGCCAGTTTCAAGAGGGTAAATACTGTGTGATTTCACTGATATGAGGTACTTAGAGCAGTTAAAATCACAGAGACAGAAAATGAAATGGTGGTTGCCAGGGACTGGGGTGGGGGGTTATGGGGAACCGGTGTTTAAGGACAGGGTTTCGATTTTGCGAGATGGAAGGAAGTCCGGTGCTAGACGGCGCTGAGGGGAGCACCACAGTGGGAAGGCACTTACCACTACAGACCTGTCCATTTAAAAATGGTTAAGACGGTCAATTTTATGTTATGTGTATTTTACCACAATTTAAAAACAAAAGGGGGTTTCAGGACAGCCAGATTGCATTTTCATGAGGCATATGGAAAATGCTGCTAGACTTTCTGGACCTCTTGGCTCTGTCGCCTTGGAGGAATCTAGTCCTTTTGTCTGCTTCCCAGCAGTGGTGACGACCCTGTCTTCCCAGCGGTGATGCCGGCACTGTCTGTTCTCATTCAGCGGGAGTATTGATACAAGATTCTGGTGTAAAATCGAGGGCAAGCATCCTAGGACAGGAAGTCGAGGCTGGTTAGATTGTTGGATGTCTTTGCCTTCGCAGGAGCTGCAGATCATTCCACACCTGTATCACTTACGCCTTGCATTTCTCCCGTATTTGTTCTGTGCTTTGTCATTCAGCAGGCTTCCCCTGGGGACAGTTTCGGGGCCAGCACTGAGCTAGGGAAATGCCTGGGTCCCAGGCCATATGTCCAGATAGACATGCCCTCACCCCATTAGAGGCTGTAAACATTCTGACTGTGAGCTTTTAATCTGTTTGGGGAAGATAAATAGGAGTTTGCTAGATGAGGCTGAAGAGCAGAACGTGGGCGCCCAGATCCCTCCCCGCGAGGAGAGCTGCGGTTGAAAAGTGTGGCTACTTCATGGGCACCCCAGCCCCCACTCTGTGGGGTAGCCGGGCTGAGCCCCCAGCAGAGTCCTGGGCACCTCCCCACACCGGGGGCCAATTCGTAGAGATCACCCAGAAATCTCCCAGGTACACATTGAGGGAGGGGCACACTGGAAGTCAGTAACACATGTTTAGCATAAAACCTTACTAATTCACTGCTAACGATAACTTAGTTCAGCTATTTGGAGCCAGAAATGCCCCAGGCGAGCTCTCCATTGGAACTGGCATCCGCTCAAGTGGAAGAATTGCTTCTTTGAGAAAAGAAAAGGCACGTGAAGTAAGCGAGGGAGGCAGGCAGAGCTGCGCTGCTGGCCACCTCTTCCGGGCGGCCGTCCCGGGTTTACCCTGGCCCTACTGTCTTGCCCGCTTGTGCGCTGGGCTAGGCCAAAGGAGAGCTGTGTAGCCACCGCACAGCCAAAATAGGAAATACACATTTTCGATAGCAGCAGGCAACAGTGTTTTTGTTGGTTTTTGTCAAACGAACCTTAAACCCTTAGGCTTTTGAAAACTAACATTTGTTAGTTTTATTCCGTGTGAACCTCGCCTTCCCCGCGCCCAGAGGCCGGCTCCAGAAATCCGAAAGCCCAGATCGCCTTTTGGCAGAAAGCTTGGTCCAGAGCAGGAGGGTGGTAAGAGTTTATACTCTTCTACCTAGACCACAGGCTCCTGCGGGGTTGCTGTTTATTTTTCGGGCTCAAAGAGCTGAGACTCCAATATGATATAAAATAGGTAGTATAATAAAAATACTTTATAAATCAGAAACTCGGTCGGGTTCGGATGATGCTCTGTCAGCTCTGAAATAAACACGCGGGAACCCTCGCTGACTTCACTTCCTCTCCGTTCTTCATCCGTGGGAGGCCTGAGTGAGTCCGCCTGCGTTTGTTTTCCTTAATTCCCCGGGCCGGGCCTGCACCAGGTTGGTCCCGCTGCAGTTACGAATGAACCTTGCCTTTCCCTGCAATGTGGCGTGGAGGGACGTGTTTTTCTTCCTTGTCCTGGTGGAGCCGAGGGGACGGGGCTGAGCCACAGACAGCACAAGGGGCTGATCCAGCACCTGTCAATCACCCTCATGCAGAAAGGTCTAGTTCTCACAAGGACCCTTTACCGGGTAAATCTGGTAAAGTTTTCCTTTAGAAAAAGGTGTCATGCATAATAAAGAGTTATCTGCGATTAAGGGACACTTAGCAGGTTAAGCCTTCAGGATCTTCAACCTGCCGTTTGGTGGGAGCATGATGAGACCCATGGAGGAAAACAATGTGCTTAGAGTCACTGAGCTGGCAGGGTGATGGGGTCTGGACCCCCCCCGCCCCCCCACTGGAAAGAGAACCTTGAAACAAGAACTACAATCCCCCCGGGGCACTGCGGGAGCCCCTCCCCTGCAATGCAGGCTCTGCTTCCTCGTTTTTCAGCGCTCCCCAGCAGAGCACAGAGACCCCTTTGTTCCACAGACATACTGGTTAGAACTTCTCTTTACATTGATCTCAGATCTGTCCCTGTCTTCGGCTGCCAATCACTCATTCTAATTCTGGCGACTGAATCGAAATAGAATAAGTGCATTCTTTTTTCCATGTGATGGCTCTTCAAGAATCCCAAGGCTTCTTCGAATCTTCTCCCAAGGCTTTACTTTTCCAGATTAACCGCATTTGTTTGGTACTTCCTCCAACTTTCCAGATACTTCTCCTCTCTTTTCTTCTCCTGATGTGTTTGAAGCTGTCAGTCATGATTCCTAAAACGTGTTTGGAATGGCTCACGATGTCACGGTGATCAGACCAGGATTGCTAATGATAATGTGCTGCACAGTCCGGCTCATGCTGTGTGTACTCACTGAACTTACACATTCTCAGGTCTCCCTTCGACTGTCAATTTTATAAACATAAACTGTTATTTGTATCTATTTACTCGATGTTCAACTTCTTGATGTTCTTAGTCCTAAAAAGATTTAAAGTGACCGCTCAAAATATAATATGATTGTATATAAAAATATTCGTTAAGAAACTAGCACAGGGATAGCATGGATAGGGAAACTAGAGAAGCCCAAAAGTTATATTGGCAGGTAGAATGCATTCCAGGAGATCCTGTAACCCAGCCAGAGATAGACCACATAGTTGGCTTTAAGTTTCCTAGCAACAAGTGGAAAGAGGGTAACATAATCATTTTGTGTCAGAGTGCACATAGAGGAAACTTAAGTCAGTGGCTCAGGACAGTCACAGCTATTCCTGGTGCTGAGGCTTAAGAGAAATATTTCTCAGTGACCCTGTTAGAGGTGACCGTGGGACACAACTCTTAGCAACATTCCTAGAGCAAACACAGAACATTTCCTAAGGCTCTGGTTGTTTATATGTCCCTGAGCTGCTGCTGATCATCTTATGACATATCCCAACATAATGCGTTTTGGCAATTGTTTTTTTTTTAATCATATTTTTATCCTCGCTACATTTTTAAAGTGTGGTTTGGGGAATTCTTATTAAAAAAGGAAGATGGGGAAACATGGGAACATCCATGTCACTCAATATCCTATAGAATGCCTTGGATTTTCAAAGTTCTGCTATTTTCCACCCTTTTCTTATTGGATCACATCCTTGTAATATTCTCAAAGGACCGTGTTACTGTTATTTATTATTATTGTTATTATTTTAAATGAAACATGTTTTGAGGGGAGGGACATTTGCAGGAATTTTTCTGTTCTGTTGTTTTAGCCCAGGGAAGGTCTAGCTGGAAACCTGGGGTTGTTCATGGCATCTGTCCCTCCAGGGTATAGAATAACTTCAGTTCTCCCAAAGTCCTAGTTTCCAGATGTCTCCATCTGGGTGCAAAGAGAGGGCAAGAACAGGGCTGTTTCCATGCCTCAGCCTCTCAGGAGGCTCTGGTGCTGGGGATAGAGAACAGCTTCTTTTTGAGCTCAGCAGTGAGCCTGGCGTAGCTCCTTTGTCTACTCAAAAGCTACTCATATGTGCATCACAGTGAGCTCAGAGGTTCTAACAGCTCATCTTTGGATTTTAGCCTCCAGCCAGTGAAACTGACTGCCTTCAAGGCCTCCATCTCTCCTCCACACACTCCCCAAAGGGCTCCGGGACTGGCAGTCATCACCTTCATCATCCTCCCGTTGATAGCCCCTGACACTGCCTGTGAGCAGCCCAAGCCCAGGAGGTTTGGTCTCGAGTTTGGAAATGCTTCTCTTTGTGACTAGCACCTGATTGTTTTGCTTTGAATTTCTTCCATTTCTACGTGCACCTGCATGGGTCAGATGAAACGCTACCTCCCTTGTCAGTGTCACTATTGTACAGCCAGGGAAGCATTTGTGTCCTCCCTCAAGCAAACGGCCACTGTAGAGTTTCTAAGTCCCAATTCCAACTATCAATGAATCTCTAGACCTTTTGCTATCTCTACAGTTCTCTAAATGCTTCACAGAGACATTGACTCTGGGTTTTTGCGCCCATATGTTAAAGAAGTTCACAGAAAGGGTACATAACAGTCAAGGGCAGGACTCAGTCAAGTGGGTCCTCCAAACAAATCCCCCAGTTTTCTAATAAAAATGGCCGAGAACTTAAATTCCACTTTGGAGATAAAGACACAGAGGCACTCATCATTCAGGCCATTTTCACAGCTCGGGGTGAGGGAGAACAATTCCAGTAGTATCTGGGTCTGGTCTGGGAAGTGGAATCAGATTCCATTTCCAGTCTTAAACTGGGTCCTTACAACTCGTAACTTACAACAATAAAGTGATAGTTTCTATTTTGTTTTCTTTTAGTGATAGTTCAAACCAAGAGTGAGGAGAGGAGAAAGGGTTTCTGTGCTCTGGTGGAACCAGCTAGAGATTCTGCCGCATGCTGGGGAGAAGCCCCCTTGGGATCTGTCCCCAGGCCCAGGAGGACTGTGTGCCTGGCTGCCCTCGGATCTGCTTCTCCGGCTTGGCGAACACTGTGCCTTGACCCTGAGCAAGAACACGAATGCTATGGGAGGATTCAGGGGCCTCATCCACCTAAAACACAATGCACGTAGTAACCACGCAAGCCCTGGTATTCCTGGGGTTGCAATCATGGCACGCATGCTGTGTGTCCCACTTCATCATCACATGGCTGTGTGATGTCGGGATTGCTATTAACAGCAGCATGGCTCCATTTTCCAGATGAGGAGACTGAGGTGTGAAGGGCATCAGGAATATTTGCAACAAGGGCCTTGAACCAGGTACCCGCGCCCCACATGGCATCCATTGCTTATCAAGTCATTGATAAGCAATAATTGATAAGCTGCATTGACTGCAGCTCTCTTCACCCCAGGAGTGGCCGGACCACCTGACACCTGACACCGAGTGTGGCCAGTGTCATTCCTCCTTCTTGGCACACGGTGGACCTTTGCCTCCATCGTGGGTGCAGTTGGAACTCTTGGGGCTCCCTCTTGTCCCTTCAGAGAACGGGGTCTGGGACTCCCGGTAGCCGTCCACCTGGAGGAATGGGGGAGAGCAGGAATGTTTGAGAAGATGACACGTTCTTTGTTGTTGTTGGCACTCGGGGTGCGAACGCATTTCAGCTGAGTAAGCACGAGCCACTGGATTCGAAGCGCTCGGGAGACTTCAGCTCACACTGTGTGGAATTGTTAAGGGTTATTAAGTGTTCTCTTCATGGCCCCTTAAGTTCTCTGAAATAAATCTCTGTCCTTGGCAAACACACTGAGGGCTTTTCAGTCTCCATGCCCCATTGAAATGTCAAAGTATGACAGGAAGGCATGGCTTCTCCCTTGTTTGGGGGGCTTGATAGAGCAAACCAATGATGTATGCAAACCAGCTGGAGGCTTCACCAGGATTTCTATGAAAATATGCAGATTTCCACCAAGTATGGCCTTTAGATGTTAGTGGGAAAACTGGCCTGGTTTGCAGGTTTAAGCATCTAACAGATGTGTGGGGTGCTTGGGTGTCCTCAAATGGCAGACTGAGTTTAAGGACTCCTCTCTACATGGAAGGGCCACACAGAACTCCTCAGGGAGCTCAGCTGCACACAGTGGCCATTGTGGGGGATGAGCTGGTGTGGGACCGCATGCTTGCCTTCTTTCCTTCCTCACAGCCTTGCAGCTGGGCAACACCTTGATGGGAATTTGATTCAGATCTATCTATCTTTCTTTTCCTTCCTTCCTTCCTTCCTTCCTTCCTTCCTTCCTTCCTTCCTTCCTTCCTTCTTTCCTTCCTTTCGATTTTATTTATTGGAGAGAGAGAGAGACAGAAATAGTGACAGAGAGCATGAGTGGGGAGGAGAGGGAGAAGCAGGCTTCCCACTGAACAGGTAGCCTGACGTGGGGCTTGATCCCAAGGTCCTGGGATCATGACCCGAGCTGAAGGCAGACGCCAACCGAATGAGCCACCCATGTGCCCCTAACGAGATCTTTCAAATTGCTGGCTTACAGATGACGGAAGCTGAGACCTGGAAGGCACTTCTTTCTAAGGATCCAGAATGTGGAGTATACTAAGAATCAATGTGGGAGACATCCAGGCAAGGGAAGGCCACTTCAAATGGATGTTGTGCCACGGGAGTGAACACAGAGGGCGAGTGACAGGAGCGGTGACCTCAGACGGGGGTGGTGACATCAGAATGCATGTGGATGTTGTCCACAGGAACCCAGAGCTGAGTGAGCAAGGGGCCACCCTGCTTGTGATGACTAGGAGGGGGGACATCTGAGAGCAAATGGGGACAGCATGTGTATGCTTGGGTATTGTCTGAGCCAGAGTGAAAAGCAGATGGAGGCATGCAGGGGCATCTGTTGGGAATGAGGGCCAACTGGGAGAGGTGGGCACGCTATCTGACTGGGCTTAAGGAAGTGGTTCTCAACGGAGGGTGACTTGGCCACCCCCAGGAGACATTTGGCAGTATTTGTTTTGGTTGTCATAACCGGGGTGGGGAGGCTACTGACATCTCTTGGGGAAGAGGTCAGGGGTACTCCTCCACACCCTACCATATTAAGTGCTCAATAAAAAGTCAACCAGGCCAGAATGTCAATAGCACAGAGATTAAGAAACCCAGGTTTAAGAGTTTGTGAACGTTTAAATCGGTACCCAATGGCAGTTTTCATTTGTATCTATCAATTCTACCACCTGGATTTGAGATTTATTTTCTCACGCCCTACAGAGTCATCTCCCAGCTAACATAATAATATCATGGTATAAGAGGACAATGGTTTAGAAGTATACAGGCACATTCTGCCATAGCTTAGGCCCCAACTCTTTCTCTCAAGCTGGAGACAAGCTCTTCCTTCTTGGCACTCCCTAGGGTTCTATCTGTCCTTTGTAGGGACTTTGAAACTTGATCTGAACCCGATTAATTCATCTCCCACCCTTCATGGTAGCCAGCTGAATGTCTTGTCCCTAGAAATTACTTAATGAATGTTTGCGATCCACCCAAGGTCACTGAGGCTGAACTGGAGCTGAATTTCCAGGCATTCATTCCATGTTTATTTTTGGATTGGGAAGAGTGGTCATTATGTACTTTCAGAGCTGGTCTCCATTGGAAGAACCCATGGGAGGAGGACAAGAGCCCCATTAATAATGGTCTTATTCTGTTAGTGATTTGACTCCCTGAGGCTCCAGCAATTTCTCACATTTATGACCTTGAGGCTCCACTGGAGAGAGAAAGTGGCATCCTCTTCACCCCTCGCCGTCTCTCACCCCGTGCCCCCATATGAATGTTATTTTGTGCTTCCCGTGCGCTAAGTGATTCTGAATAAATGAGCCTCTTTAACACTGTCCTAAGTGACCCTGTGAGGTGTGAAGAGTAAGAAACCATCCCTCTCTTGACAAATTCTCACTTAAGTGAAGAGGACAGGTGGGCCCATAAGTCATCATGATAGACGGATTCAGTGCCTTAGTAGAAGCATATAGAGTGTCTGTGAGGGTAGAGGGAAAGAAGCCTCACTGGCCTTGTGGGAAGGGAGGGATCAGAGAGTGGGGCAGGCCCCATTTGAACTGGCCTTCAAAGAGGATGGAATCATGCCTCAGAAGGCCTTCTTTCTTCACCTAAAGGAACAAGTGGCCAAGAAAAGAAGCTGTGGCCTCCTCACTGCTGTCAAGGCCACCAGCCATTTCTTCCCCCAGCCTTGATATGATGGACAGGCCACCCATCTGGAGGGTAAGAGCAGTGGATGAGACGAACATCCAGCTCCTTGAGCCACAAGACCCTCCAGAATCCGGACATGACTCAGCTGACCCATCACCTACCCCCACGCTCTCCCCCAATCTCAGTCACCTCTTCTAATTCCTGGTAACGGCAGAATGTTCTTGATTCCTTCAGCTACCATGTAATGTCTCCTTTCCTTGTTTGGAAAGCACCCTTCACGGGTGATTTTTCTACCTGTGACAGTCTGGCTTACCTTCAGCTGTAATGTCAAAAGTCACTTTCTCCTCGAAACGTTTCTACTGTGCCTGGGTAGAAATCACCGCTTCTGTCATAGTTCTTCCCATTCGCGTTTCCGATCACGTGAGTGCCAAGGATGTTTGCGTCTGTCTGTCTCTCATGTGCTGCTTGGGGGCCACACATGATATTTTTAACATATGTTTGTATAGCTGCCCCACCTTCTCTACCCAGTGTCAACTTTAATCAATATGCAGTAGGTGCTAAGTAAAATGTTTGCTGTTGACAAAGATGATAGGTAGTACAAAAGTTTCATTAGAGTCCCTACAAAAGGGACGCATTGAGTTCAAAGAAATCTTGACTCTTTTCAAACTCCACGGGCATTCACCTTTCGCTGGTGTTCCTAAATACATAGACTGCCATGGTGCCGAGGGGATATTAAAGTTCAAAGAGACACAGAAATCAGGTTGAAGATGGTAAGTGATCAGACTCTTAAGGGAATAAGAGCATTTCCTCGTTTCTGGACTGGAGTAGAAATGTCTGTAATCCAGATACTTAAAACTTGTCTGGGTGAATAGGTGGGGGAGGTTTCACAGAACAGCCTGGAGCAGGGCCCTCGGGGATGAACTCGATGTGATCGTAAAGGTCACATCCAACCCCAGAGCTTCGGATTCCATGATAGCACATCTGCTTTTGATTGCTGGGTTCTGAGCACTGGGCTTAGGGCAGGACGCCATCTGAAGGAGGAAACACTAAGCCTGTCTGCAGGTCTGGATGTTCCCACAACGGGAGACCAGCTAAGCCCTGTGGCCGCAAGAAAGACACTGGAGCTTTGTCTCCGAGGCCCCACACATGTAGAACTTTGCATCCCACAAGACCCCTCCGAGGGAATGAAATGGAGCATGCGGGATGGGAAGCCCGGGAAAGGGGTCCCAACAGGAGCTGGGGATGACAGTTTTAAACTTGGAATAACAAGGGCGTTCGGAGCAAAGGGTCAGAATCGGGATCAGACTCCACTCTACAATTCCCGTAACACCAGTCTCCGCGCCGGCGTGACCTCAGGGCGTCGGCTGGGTCCTCGCTCGAGAGGCGGAGGTTTACCTTGTGCAAAGCTTTCAGGGCTGTGAGCATGCCTCGGCATTCAATCACATTAGGCTATCATTTTCTAACCTAACTTCGGGTGGCTCCATCTGGGGAGACGAAGTGACGCTCAGTGCTTTGAGTCTGGAAGGAGGGAAACAAAGCCCCACCCCCGACTATTGTTTAGAAGATGGAGGCTGCACCCCGCGAGCCGCGCGGGCTCCCTGCGGGGCGCAGATGTGAGGGCCCCGCGCCTCCTCCAGCAAGTGCACTTGCTCCCCAGCGCGAGCCCGCCGGGGCCATCGCGTCCTGTGAGCGGAGGCGGCCAAAGCTGCACAAACACATGTGGCGGAACGGACACGAGGCGACGGTTGCGGTCCCTGGGGGGTCCCCAGGCTGCATGGGACACAAATTCCTCGGAACGCCGCAGAGGCCAGAGCTATGTAAACAGGAGATCAAAACAACAGCCTCGCTGGCCCTTCAGTGTGATGAATGTCCGTCCTCCATGTGCAGCAGCGGTCGGACCACCGCCATCTCTTCCGAGTCTTGAGTTTTAAGAGGCCTCGGGAGGAGAGTCCCCCGTGTGGGTTCGGGGGCTTGTCTTTGAGCTGGCCGGTCTCCCCGGCGGCTGGACCCACCTTCTGGAGGCAGACAGCCCCCTGCATTTTCAAAGCCCAGCCTGTCTGCATGATCCCTCCCAAGCAAGGGGGCGAGGAGCAGGCTGCTTGGAGGCTTTCATCGTTCAAAGCCAGCTCGGGGACCCTTCCCCCACGGCGTGGGAACGAGGGGCCCGCCTAGTGCAAATTGTGCCCATCGTCCCAGGACCCCCGAGGACCATGTCTGTGAGCTTGGGAAAGGGGAATTTAATGGGAAGGGGAACAGTGTGGCCAGGTGTGCTCAGGGTCATAAAACCCAGCAATTTTCATCAGCTCTTCCTTCCAGGGTTTGCTACCTGTCTTGGGTTCCGTGAGACCAAAGCCCGTTTGGGACTCTTATTGGTTTGGCCCCTCACTGCCTTATCTTGGGCATCTTCTCTTAAAAACAAGAAAATAAGAAGAGAAAACCTTTCTTGTTAAATGTCCCAAAACATGTGGCTACTTTGGGTTCTGCTTTAATGCAAAGCTGACAAGTTGTCATGACTCCAGCTGTCCCCCTGGACAGAGAGACAGGCAAACAGATCAATCCACTGATAATCTATTGGGTGAAGTGATCTTTGGGGCTGATTGAAACAGCTGTCTCAGATCGAACCACCTTCTATTTCATTATGAGGACTGCAAGTGTTATCGGCTCTTTTTGACCATTTATCATTCTGTCTTTTCTGTCAAAAGTGCCGAATGAATGTTCAGACCCTTGCTCATGTTTGTTATTTCATTTAGGAAGTATTAGCGATAAAGCCATTTGTCTGAGAATGTTTGACTTGCTTTGTTTTTGTTGTCTGGCCCCTACATTGCAGTGTTTGGGACAAGAGGTGATTATTGACAGTATACCCCAGAGAAAGTGCTCAGACGGGCTCCAGTAAGGATCTGGGGTGAGGGTGAAGGAGGTGGGGAAGGAGGGTGCCAATAGTCCTAGGAGTCCAGTGCAGGTCCAGCTGAGAGCTATGGGTAAGGGCTGGGGTTCAGACAGGACTCGGAGGATCTGAGAGATGTGTGCGCCTGTGTGTGAGTGCATGCACGAGTGTGTGTGTGCATACATGTGTATGTTTGTGCACATGCATGTGTGGCAGGGTTGGGGTGATGCTGATAATGACAATGGTGTTGATGGCAAAGCTGGTCACTAGGGTTTCACGGTGGCATGCCACATTTGTTTGGCTGCTCCTCTGTGGTCTGTGTGGAGTGTCTGCTTCAGAATCCCAGCAAAGGCTCCACGGGTTACCATAAATTGCGGCGCTGTTGGCTGCAGGGATCTTGGCAAGGTAGCTCCTCTGGAAGTTCCTATGCTCCAAAAGCCTTTCTTCCTGTTCTGGGTCCTTTTCTGGTGACTCCTCAGGCAGCAGTATGAACTTGAATGCATGGCACAAGGCCTGATATCCAGGCCTCAGGCAAAGATACGCAGCAAACCCAGATCTCAGCTGGGCAAGGGGTTTGGAGGACAGAGGACTCAGATAAACTATCTTCCTTCCGTTGGGTACATTTGGGGCAAGTCCTCCCCTCTGGACTGAGCTTCCACCTCTGTTAGTTTTCAGAAACCTGGTTCTCCAGGTGTGATTGCAATGAATTAAATAAAATAATTCATGTGACATCTTTTTAGAGAGTAATAAACACTATTCTATATGGGGATTTGTTGAGTGCAAACAATGTACACATCCTGGAATCAGGCCATCCCCAAAGAAGACATACCTGACTGGGCAGACTTTGGGCATCTGGGAATTACATTGCATGATATCACTCATTCCTGGATGTTTTCTTTTAATCCCGACTCTGTGCTCTGCCCAGCGCATGAAGGATACAAATATGAAGGCAGGGCCTCGTTCCTGGGCTCCAAGGTTTTATACCTTTGCGAACAAACTGGCAAGGTCTTAGTCTGTTTTTTTTTTTTTTTTTAATTTTTAAAATTAACATATAATGTATTTTTTTGCTCCAGGGGTACAGGTCTGTGAATCGTCAGGCTTACGCACTTCACAGCACTCACCATAGCACATACCCTCCCCAATGTCCATCACCCAACCACCCTTTCCATATCCCCCCTCCCCCCGGCAACCCTCAGTTTGTTTCCTGAGATTGAGAGTCTCTTATGGTTTGTCCCCTCCTGATTACATCTTGTTTCATTTTACTCCTTCCCTACCCCCCAAACCCCCCACTTTGCCTCTCAAATTCCTCATATCAGGGAGATCATATGATAATTGTCTTTCTCTGACTTATTTCGCTCAGCATAATACCCTCTAGTTCCATCCACGTCATTGCAAATGGCAAAATTTCGTTTCTTTTGATGGCTGTATAGTATTCCATTGTATATATAACCTACCTTTTTTTTTTTTTATCCATTCATCTGTTGATGGACATCTAGGTTCTTTCCATACTTTGGCTATTGTGGACATTGCTGCTATAAACATTTGGGTGCACGTGCCCCTTCGGATCACTACATTTGTATCTTTAGGGTAAATACCCAGGAGTGTGATTGCTAGATCGTAGGGTAGCTCTATTTTCAACTTTTTGAGGAACCTCCATGCTGTTTTCCAGAGTGGTTGCACCAGCTTGCATTCCCGCCAACGATGTAGGAGGGTTCCCCTTTCTCTGCATCCTCACCAACATCTGTCGTTTCCTGACTTGTTAATTTTAGCCATTCTGACTGGTATGAGGTGGTATCTCATTGTGGTTTTGATTTGTATTTCCCTGATGCCGAGTGATGTGGAGCACTTTTTTATGTGTCTATTGGCCATCTGGATGTCTTCTTTGCAGAAATGTCTGTTCATGTCTTCTGCCCATTTCTTGATTGGATTCTTTGTTCTTTGGGTGTTGAGTTTGCTAAGTTCTTTATAGATTTTGGATACTAGCCCTTTATCTGATAGGTCGTTTGCAAATACCTTCTCCCATTCTGTCAATTGTCTTTTGATTTTGTTGACTGTTTCCTTTGCTGTGTAAAAACTTTTGATCCTGATGAAGTCCCAATAGTTCATTTTTGACCTTGCTTCCCTTGCATTTGGAGATGTTTCTAGGAAGAAGTTGCTGCGGCTGAAGACAAAGAGGTTGTTGCCTGTGTTCTCCTCAAGGATTTTGATGATTCCTGTCTCACATTGAGTTTTTTTATCCATTTGGAGTCTATTTTTGTGTGTGGTGTAAGGAAATGGTCCAGTTTCATTCTTCTGCATGTGGCTGTCCAATTTTCCCAACACCATGTGTTGAAGAGACTGTCATTTTTCCATTGGACATTCTTTTCTGCTTTGTCGAAGATTAGATGACCATAGAGTTGAGGGTCTATTTCTGGGCTCTCTATTCTGTTCCATTGATCTATGTGTCTGTTTTTGTGCCAGTACTATACTGTCTTGATGATGACATCTTTGTAATAGAGCTTGAAGTCTGGAATTGTGATGCCACCAGCATTGTTTTTCTATTTCAACCTTTCTCTGGCTATATGAGGTCTTTTCTGGTTCCATATGAATTTTAGGATTATTTGTTCCATTTCATTGAAAAAAAATGATGGTATTTTGATAGGGATTGCATTAAATGTGTAGATTACTCTAGGTAGCATAGACATTTTCACAATATTTGTTCTTCCAATCCATGAGCATAGAATGTTTTGCCATTTCTTTGTGTCTTCCTCAATTTCTTCCATGAGTACTTTATAGTTTTCTGAGTATAGATTCTTTGCCTCTTTGGTTAGGTGTATTCCTGGGTATCTTATGGTTTTGGGTGCAATTGTACATGGGATTAACTCCTTAATTTCACTTTCTTCTCTCTTGTTGTTGGTGTATAGAAATGCAACTGATTTCTGTGCATTGATTTTATATCCTGACACTTTACTGAATTCCTATACAAGTTCTAGCAGATTTGGAGTAGAGTCTTTTGGGTTTTCCACATAAAGTATAATATTATCTGCAAAGAGTGATAGTTTGACTTCTTTGCCAATTTGGATGCCTTTAATTTCTTTTTGTTGTCTGATTGCTGAGGCTAGGACTTCTAGTACTATGATGAATAGCAGTGGTGGTAATGGACATCCCTGCTGTGTTCCTGACCTTAGCAGAAAAGCTCTCAGTTTTTCTCCATTGAGGATGATATTCACGGTGGGATTTTCATAGATGGCTTTGATGATATTGAGGTAAGTACCCTCTATCCTTACACTTTGAAGAGTTTTGATCAGGAAAGGATGTTGTACTTTGTCAAATGCTTTTTCAGCATCTATTGAGAATATCATATGGTTCTTGTTCTTTCTTTTATTAATATACTGTATCACATTGATAGATTTGCAGATGTTGAACCAACCTTGCAACCCTGGAATAAATCCCACTTGGTCGTGGTGAATAATCCTTTTAATGTACTGTTGGATCCTATTGGGTAGTATTTTGGTGAGAATTTTCACACTTGTGTTCATCAAGGATATTGGTCTGTAATTTTTTTTTTTTTTTGATGGGGTCTTTGTCTGGTTTTGGGACTAAGATAATGCTGCTCTCATAAAATGAGTTTGGAAGTTTTCCTTCCATTTCTATTTTTTGGAACAGTTTCAAGAAGAATAGGTATTAATTCTTTAAATGTTTGGTAGAATTCTCTTGGGAAACTGTCTGGCCCTGGGCTCTTGTTTCTTGGGAGATTTTTGATGACTGCTTCAATTTCCTTACTGGTTATGGGCCTGTTCAGGTTTTCTTTCTTCTTGGTGCAATTTTGGTAGTTTACATGTCTTTAGGAATGCATCCATTTCTTCCAGATTGTCAAATTTGCTGGCGTATAGTTGCTCATAATATGCTCTTATAATTGTTTGTATTTCTTTGGTGTTGGTTTTGATCTCCTCTTTCATTCATGATTTTATTAATTTGAGTCCTTTCTCTATTCTTTTGGATAAGTCTGGCCAGGGGTTTATCAATCTTATTAATTCTTTCAAAGAACCAGCTCCTAGTTTCGTTGATTGGTTCTACTGGTGTTTGTTTGTTTTTTTTTTTTTTTTTTTTTTTTTGGTTTCTATTTCTTTGATTTCTGCTCTGATCTTTATTATTTCTCTTCTCCTGCTGGGTTTAGGTTTTCTTTGCTGTTCTTTCTCCACCTTCTTTAGGTATAAGGTTAGGTTGTTCTTGTTTCTTGAGAAAGGCTTGTATCACTATATATTTTCCTCTCAGGACTGCCTTTGCTGTGTCCCATAGATTTTGAACATTCATGTTTTCATTATTATTTGTTTCCATGAACGTTTTAAATTCTTCTTTAATTTCCTGGTTGACCCATTCATTCTTTTGTAGGATGCTCTTTAGCTTCCATGTATTTGAGTTCTTTCCAACTTTCTAGCTTCAGAGTTCTGATTGATTGAGTTCTAGCTTCAGAGCATTGTGGTCTGAAAATATGCAGGGAATGATCCCAATCTTTTGGCACCTGTTGAGACCTGATTTGTGACCCAGGATGTGATCTATTCTGGAGAATGTTCCATGTGTACTCGAGAAGAATGTGTATTCTGTTGCTTTGGGTTGGAATGTTGTGAATATATCTATGAAGTCCATTTGGCCCAGTGTGTCATTTAAACCTTTATCTCCTTGCTGATCTTTTGCTTAGATGATCTGTCCATTTCAGTGAGTGAGTGTTAAAGTCCCCTATTATTATTGTATTATTGTTGATGTATTTCTTGATTTTGTTATTAATTGGTTTATATAGTTGGCTGCTCCCATGCAGGGGGTATAGATATTTAAAATTTTTAGATATTTTTGTTGGATAGACCCTTTGAATATGATATAGTATCCTTCCTCATCTCTTATTATGTCTTTGGCTTAAAATATAATTTATCTGATATAAGGATTGCCACCCCAGCTTTCTTTTGATGTCCATTAGCATGGTAAATTGTTTTCCACTCCCTCATTTTAAATCTGGAGGTGTCTTTGGGTCTAAAATTAGTTTCTTGTAAACAGCGTATTGATGAGTTTGGTTTTTTATCCATTCTGATACCTTGTGTCTTTTGATTGGGGCATTTAGCCTATTTACATTCAGGGTAACATTGAAAGATATGAATTTAGTGCCATTATTGCCTATAAGGTGACTGTTACTGTATATTTTCTCTGTTCCTTTCTGGTCTACTACTTTTAGGCTCTCTCTTTGCTTAGAGGACCCCTTTCAATATTTCCTGTAAGACTGGTTTGGTGTTTATAAATTCTTCTAGTTTTTGTTTGTCCTGGAAGCTTTTTATCTCTCCTTCTATTTTCAATGATAGCCTAGCTGGATATAGTATTCTTGGCTGCATGTTTTTCTCATTTAGTGCTCTGAATATATCATGCCAGTTCCTTCTGGCCTGCCAGGTCTCTGTGGATAAGTCTGGTGCCAATTTAATATTTTCACCATTGTATGTTACAGAATTCTTGTCCCAGGTTGCTTTCAGGATTTTCTCTTTGTCACTAAGACTTCTAGGTTTTACTATTAGATGACAGGGTGTGGACCTATTCTTACTGATTTTGAGGGGGGTTGTCTGTGCGTCCTGGATTTTGATGCTTGTTCCCTTTGCCATATTAGGGAAATTCTCTACAATAATTCTCTCCAATATACTTTCTGCCCCTCCTTTCTTCTTCTTCTGGAATCCCAATTATTCTAATGTTGTTTCATCTTATGGTATCACTTATCTCTCTAATTCTCCCCTTGTGGTCCAGTAGTTGTTTTTCTCTCTTTTTTCTCAGCTTCTTTATTCTCTGTTATTTGGTCTTTTATATCACTAATTCTCTCTTCTTCCTCATTTATCCTAGCAGTAAGAGCCTCCATTTTTTATTGCAACTCATTAATAGCTTTTTTTGATTTCAGCTTGGTTAGATTTTTGTTCTTTTATATCTCTAGAAAGAGCTTTTATTTCTCCAGATAGTGTTTCTCTTATATCTTCCATGCCTTTTTCGAGACCAGCTAGCACCCTGAGAATCATCGTTTTGAACTCTAGATCTGACATATTACCAATGTCCATATTGATTAGGTCCCTAGCCTTCAGTACTGCCTCTTGTTCTTTTTTTTTTGTGGTGAGGTTTTCTGCCTTGTCATTTTATCCAGATAAGAATATATGAATGAGAGAATAAAATATTAAAAGGGTGGCAAAGACCCCAGAAAAATGCACACTAACCAAATCAGAAGGGACCCCAAATTGGGGGGAGAAGTTAGGGGGTAAAAAGAAATTAAAAATAAAAGAAATATATGTATATTGTATATATATATATAATATATATATATATATTAGACTGGTGAATAGAGAACAGAGCCACCCACTTGAATTTGGGTGTATTTTGGTCTCCTAGAAGAAACTACCTCCCAAAATTTTAAAGAAGGAGAACTTATATATATACCAAAATAAGAGTAAAAATGATGAACGGATGGAATATGACTATAAAGATGAAAATAGAAAAAAATTCTAAAAAAGGGTGTGACAAGGTAAGTTGGTTGGAAAAAGAAAGAAAAAGAAAGTGGAGAGAATTTGCTCAGGCTGGAGACTAAAAGCTGTGTATTAGATTTAGGGTATATTTTGATCTATTGGAAGAAATCATATTCCAAAATTTTTTATAAGAAAAAACTCCATATGTATACAAAAAATAAAGTTAGAAACAATGAAGGATAAAATATGACTATAATAATGAAGGTTTAAAAAGATTTTTTTTAAGAAAGGTATTGTTAAGATAAACTATTTAAAAAATGTTAAAAGAGGAGAGAGGAAAAGTTATAAAAATTATAATAAGAAAAAAATAAACTTAAAAAATTTAATTAACTTTGCAAGACTAAAGAATCATGGGTAGAAAGCCATGAATTCCATGCTTTGCTTTCCCCTGCTCTGGAATTCCACTGTTCTTGATCAGCAAACTTGGTCTTGGCTGGATGTTCTTGCTGATCTTCTGTGGGAGGGGCCTGTTGCAGTGATTCTCAAATGTCTTTGCCTGAGGTGGAATTGCCCCGCCCTTGCCAGGGGCCAGGTTAAGTAATATGCTTGTGTTCACTCTTGGTAGCTTTTCTTCCCTGAACGCTTTCCGTAGAGTTCCGGAGGACGGGAATGAAAATGGTGGCCTCCCAATCACCGGCCCGGAGGAGCCGAGAGCTCAGGGCCCCACTCCTCAGTGTGCCCTCAGAGAAAAGCACTCAATCACTTCTGTCTCCCTGATTTCCAGTCGCACTCCAAGCTCACCCAGCCTGTGACTGAGCGTTTCTGTCTCTGGTGCACAGCCCCATTTGGAGTCTCCAAACCCAGCAGATTCCTGCCTCCAGAGAAGGAAGGTGAGTCTCCCCAGATCTGCCACTTGTGGGGTCCCTACTCAAAAAGCAGTGGCCTGATTGTTCCACAGATCAGAGTTTAAGGTAACCCCAAGCTGAGGGCTCACTCCTTGGCTCTGTCTCTGTAGCCGGCTTCCCTGCTCTCATACCTGCAAGCTCTGTGACACTCAGACACCCCCAATACTTCAGTGACCCCACGGGACCTGAGACCACACTGTCCCCGCAAGAGCCCCACCCCCACTTAGCCTCTGGAGTGTTGTCCCTCAGTGGAGCAGACTTTTAAAAGTTTGAATTTTGTGCTCTGGTGCTCTGAGGCTTGCCGGGAGCCGGCTCCTCCCCCTGCGTCTATCTTCCCATTGCTTCGGATTCACTTCTCCGCTGGTCCTACCTTTCAGAAAGTGGTCAATTTTCTGTTTCTAGAACTGCTGCTCTTCTTCTCTTCGATCTCCTGTTGGGTTTGTAGGTGTTCTGAATGGTTTGATAACTATAGCTGAACTCCTGCGACCTGATGTCAGTGCAGTCTTCTACTCCTCCGCCATCTTGACTCCTCTCTTGTAAGGTCTTAGTCTTAGTGACCCAGAAAGCAGAGGACTCATGGGCTGTCACTGTGTTAGGGAGTTGTTAGGGACTGAACTGTGCCCCCCCTCATTCATATGTTGAGGTCCCAGTACCTCTGAATATGGGGACAGGGTATGTATAGAGGTGATTTAGGTAAAACGGGCTCTAATCCAATATGGCTGATGTCCTTATAAGAAAAGATAAGGACAAAGACACACACAGAGGGAAGACCATGTGAGAACACAGGAAGAAGCTGGCCATCTACCACCCGGGGAGGCCCGCTTCCAGAGCTTGTGTTGTGTAAGCCAGCTGGGGTGTGGTTCTTTGTGCCAGAAAGCTTAGCTAACTACTACAGAAGGGCAATCATGGGCAGTGGGAGGGAGCAGGGAATGGAAGGAGAGAGAACATATGAGAGCAAGGTCACAGCTGCATGTGGCAGATGGCTCTGTGGTGTGGGCACTGTCCTCAACGAAACTTTATCCAGAGCCATGGGCCCCTGAGACAGGACAAAGGACAAACAAGTCTCAAACTCTGATCTCCCACTGGTTAGTGTTGCCCCTTCGGATGAAATTCCAGGTGACACATTGGGGAGCACTGAGCAGGACCTATGTTCCTGGTGTCACAGGAAACCTGTTGAGGTGTCAGAGATGCTTGGCACTGGCCAGGGGGAGGCACTGCCTCCGAGCCCCTGGGAATGGCTGGGAGCCCCGTCTGAGTGGCAGGAGCAGGAATGAATGAGACTAATCTGGTTCCTGTGGCACCAAGAGGCTTCTTGAACAGAACGTGGGGAAGCAGGGAGGCACAAGTGACAGCAACTGGGGTTTGGGAGCACAGCGCATGCAGCAAAGGTTGCTGGGAGGTGGGTGAGAGGGGACCCCATGGCCAGAGCAACGGTCTTGGAAAGATAGACATTTGGGTTCCGTTGTGAAAATAATGAGTCATCCTTAAAATGAACAGTTCAAGCAAGAGTGAACGTGACTGGGCTTGCACTCATAGAGAGTTCTGGACTCAGAGTGTGGGAGACTCAGGGCCCACCGTACCAAAGAGGTGGGCTCATCTCAGGCCCTGAGCACCCAGCGGCTCTCCCAGCCCTTCTGTGTACCTCCCTCTGCTCTTTAGAAAGGCGAGCAGGTTGGAGCCAGCAGCCTGGCCTCAGTGCCACTTCCGTGGGATTTCCTGACCATGGGGAACAGTCAGCGCAGGCTGGCAGCGCACTCAGAAAGCTCTTGATTTCCTAGAAGCAAGAGGTGGAAGGGAGAGAACAGGGACTCACTCGTTCCTCAGGGGTCTGGTTCGGCAAAGATCATAAAATAGTTTTTGCCTTCAGTTATTCCTTCTCTAGAAGAAGCTTTCCCCAGGGGAGTGAGAGGACTCTTGAGCGCTCTGTCCCCTCAAAATGCTGAACATTCCCCCTCCCCCCAGCCCTGTCCATTGAGAAGTACTGTCCCAGAGGGCTCAGAACCCAATGTCACTCACTTATTCCTTAGTGCACACACATTCCCTCTTTTGCTACCTGAGCTTTGAGCCCCACCAGCCACTGGGAAGGAGATGGGAGGCAGTCCAAGGTCATGTCTGAGCTTGGCGGTTAGTGGGGAGTGTGTACTGGGATGGGGACTGAAGAAGGGGCTTTAGGACCCAAGAGAATAGACTGCCTCCAGGGAATCCTAGGGGGAAGAGGAGAGAGGGGAGGCAGCATCCAGGTCTGCTGTGGGAACACAGTGGTCAGAAGACTGACCCAGAATACTCACAATGAGCTGGGGGGCAGGTCTCCAGACTTCCAGGGAGTTCATGGTAGGTGAGGCCAGGCCCTCAGACCCCTGGGGGGCCCTGCTTCTGAGGATGTCAGGATGTCCCGCCTCCCTAAGGCTCTCACTTCAGATACATTCAGTGTCAGGGCTACTGGGGGGTTGGTTCCCATCAATGCAAAGCCAAGTCACACCCTTGTCCCCCGACCCGGTGACTCCTGGGCATGATACCCAGACCCAAATGTCCCTGCTGCCCTCTCCTTGTCCAGTGTCAAGACCCAGCCAGGCTGAGACTGAGAGCAGAGAAGACCTCTAGCTTTGGCACTGAAGACCCATCGATGGGCTTGAGGAGTTTCTGCGGGGGGTGGGGGGGTTGCTGTGCGGAATGGATTCACATCACCTGACAGGACCCAGTCTCCTCTGTACATTTGTGACTCTCTCCAGGTTTCCACAAAAACAAAACAACACAACACCACCACACAACAAAGGAGCCTTAGGCAGACCTCTTCTAAATATCAGGTCCATCTATTTCAAATAAATGGAAAAAAAAAAAAAAAGATTTTGTTTTCAGGGTGGCACTGCAGCTGGGACAATCCTAAGATGACAGAGAGAGGTAGTGGGGTAGTGGTGAGGAAGGCGGAGTTGCGCTCCAGCAGGCAGCCTCCAAGGTAGCTGGAGGGAGGGGTGTTCAGGAAAGAAAAAGTCACGTTCCCCGTTCTTGAGGTTTCCATCTCTTGAAGCACCCATCACTTGTGCAGGACAGGGAACCTATTATTATGTGTCCCTTGTTATTTTTAGAATTTAAGATGATATTTTCCTATTTTAGTTAATGGCCTGAGAATGAGATTTTGGTTGTTTGCAATAAATTGCCTGATTTGGAAGTATTGGTGCAGAGGGACTCTATAATTTGGTCTTTTTTATAGCATAGGTTTTTTGTGTGGTTTTTTCCTCCCCCGCCCCTCCTCCTGGTCTGGAGAGTTCCTTTAATCAGGTAGGGGGAGTGATTAATGACCGCATGGGCCTGGGTGCAGTCGGAGACCTCTGCGTCCTCAGAAGGAGACCAGGGATCACGGCTAGAGCACCGTTGCAGGAAAGGAAATCCTGGGACTGCATTCTCTCCCCAGAAAGTGCACGCTTGCAATTAAAGCCTTGCCAAATCCCACCCCAATGCAAATAGGGATGGCTGTAGTAATTGATGGAATGTGCTCAAGGCTAGATCCTCAGATGTGCTGGCCCAAAGCCCCCTTTCTGGCCCAGAAAAGCAAAGGGGCGGGAAGGTAGAGAATATATTCCACATTCTTTTTTTCCCCCCTGCTCATTATTCCA